>NW_027892839.1:0-241 GCF_054177405.1 Leptonychotes weddellii | reverse complement strand
GCCTGGGTGGCTCAGTCGTTAAGCATCTGCCTTCGGCTCAGTTCATGATCCCAGGGTCCTGGGATCGAGTCCCACATTGGGCTCCCTGCTCGGCAAGAAGCCTGCTTCTCCCTCTCCCATTCCCCCTGCTTGTGTTCCTGCTCTCGCTATTTCTCTCTCTGTCAAATAAATAAATAAAATCTTTAAAAAAAAAAAAAAAGAAACATGCTTGATGCAATGAGTATCAGTTTGGAAGAAGCAG
>NW_027892838.1:0-241 GCF_054177405.1 Leptonychotes weddellii | reverse complement strand
GTATATTTGTCCATGAAGTGATGCATAATTTCCCAAACTGCCAAAAAGAAAAAAAAATGTTTAACATTCCATATATACACTGCAAATTCATAAGGAATTGGGTAACTATTTCAAGAATGAGTCAGAGATTCAGTGCAGTTAACTTACTGGCAATAGGAATGTGCTTATTAATTAAACATCCTTGTTAGATAATAGTTACCACTAGTACCCCACATGATACATGTTTTATAGTATTTAGAAT
>NW_027892837.1:0-241 GCF_054177405.1 Leptonychotes weddellii | reverse complement strand
CCTGTGTTTTTATCAGGCATCTCTCTTTGTGACCTTTTTTCATATCAGCAAATAATTTCAAAGAAGTGTAATATACATACAGAAAAGTGCCCCACAATTAGTTTTTAAAAATTACTCATATTCATGTAATTGGGCAAGTAATAGGATGTAACTAGCATTCTAGAAGCTTCTCTCCTGCTCTCTCCCAGTCACTACCACTTCCCATGAGAGGTAGCCACTATCATGACCTCTAACACCTTTG
>NW_027892836.1:0-241 GCF_054177405.1 Leptonychotes weddellii | reverse complement strand
CTCTCTCTCAAATAAATAAATAAAATCTTTAAAAAAAAAAAAAATATCTATAGAGAAACACATCATAATCAAATTGTCAAAAAACAAGGGCAACAAGAGAATCTAGAAACTGGCAAAGAAGAAGCAACTCATCACTCATACAAAGGATCTTAAATAAGATTTAACAGCTGATTTCTCATCAGAAATCATGGAGGCCATAGGAGAGAAAAATGAAATTTTCTAAAGTGCTGAAAGAACTGCC
>NW_027892835.1:0-241 GCF_054177405.1 Leptonychotes weddellii | reverse complement strand
TCCACCCCAGTGGCTGTGCCCCCTGGAGGTGAGCCCCATCTCCTCTGGCCCTTCAGGGCATTTCCCAGCATGGCTTGCACGGACTGAACATGCACAACAGGCCCTCTCCTGGGTACTCAGGGCACGCCTATGTCGGGACAGGGAAGCGTCTCCCCTGGGAGCTCAGCCGAAGCCGAAGGGGTTTTGAGGATCTTGGACACGGTGTCTGAGGATACCTCTGACTCCAGCTCCCAGTAGTAGA
>NW_027892834.1:0-241 GCF_054177405.1 Leptonychotes weddellii | reverse complement strand
AATATAGAAATCTGATATTCATCAAATGCTTTTTCTGTTCATACATTTAAGTACCTACGAAGTGGTAAAGATCTGTTTCCAATTGCTATGTCAAATACAAAAATGTAGTCTCCTTAAGGAGTTAAAAATCCAACAGAGGAAATAAGTGCCATAAATATAACTATAATGCAAAGCAGTATGAGCAGCCGAAAAGAGCAGCAGAAGTCGTAATGAAGCAATGTTCTAATGCACTTTTGTTAGA
>NW_027892833.1:0-241 GCF_054177405.1 Leptonychotes weddellii | reverse complement strand
AGAAGAAGAAGAAGAAGCAGAAGCAGAAGCAGAAAGAAGAAGAAGAAGAAGAAGAAGAAGAAGAAGAAGAAGAAGAAGAAGAAGAAGAAGAAGAAGAAGAAGAAGAAGAAGAAAAGCAAAGCCATCAAAATTGTACAAAGGAAGAAATAATATGATTTTTGTTCACAAAGAAGGTGATCTTATTTTAAACATGACACACCATTAAAAACAAGAAAAACTATTACACTAATAAACAGATTAA
>NW_027892832.1:0-241 GCF_054177405.1 Leptonychotes weddellii | reverse complement strand
TAAGCCAAGTCAAACTATAAGTTGTGCTATAGCATTATGGTTATTCAGAAACGTGGTACCTATTTTTCCAAATAAAACTTTGGACACTTGGTCTCACAACTTTGGGGGAAGGTGGAGGATGTGGTGGCTTGGATTTTGATTGTTGGTTTTTTATTTTCTTTGTTGTGTTTATGCCTTAAGAAGTTTGTGGTCATAAGCATAAATATCTGAGATATAATTTGGACGTGGACTATTGGGATTA
>NW_027892831.1:0-241 GCF_054177405.1 Leptonychotes weddellii | reverse complement strand
ATTCCCGCACTTAGCTTGTCTACTGTGTGCTCTCAGCAGCCAACGTCAAAGCCCCAGGGAAGGGTCAGCATCTTTGCTGCCTTTTTCTCAGATGCAAGAGTGAAGTCTAAGCTAAGGCGAGTCAGCTAGAGGGAACTGCAGGCATCAGGGGGAAAGAAACACATTCACTGTGATTCTCAATCATTTTCAGGCCAACTGCGAATGCTTCTCTCTTTTCTTCATAAATTTCCTTTCTCCTTGC
>NW_027892830.1:0-241 GCF_054177405.1 Leptonychotes weddellii | reverse complement strand
CTCATTCTCTCTCTCTCTCAAATAAATAAATAAAATCTTTAAAAAAAAAAAGAAATAAAGATGTAAAAGTCAATAGAGAAGATCAATGAAACCAAGAGCTGATTCTTTAAATAAACAAAATTGACAGTCCTTTAGCTAGATTCACCAAGAAAAAAAGGATAGAGGACTCAATTCAATGTTAAGAAGATTCAATTCGGAGCACTCAGTTCAGAAGAGAGGAATTTATTCAATGGATGAAAGA
>NW_027892829.1:0-1575 GCF_054177405.1 Leptonychotes weddellii | reverse complement strand
TCTTAGAAAGAATGAACAAGACTGATAAACCCCTGGCCAGACTTACCAAAAAGAAAAGAGAAATGACCCAAATAAATAAAATCATGAATGAAAGAAGAGAGATCACAATCAACACCAAAGAAATACAAACAATTATAAGAACATATTATGAGCAACTCTATGCCAGCAAATGAGATAATCTGGAAGAAATGGATGCATTCCTAGACATGTATCAACTACCAAAACTGAACCAGGAAGAAATAGAAAACCTGAACAGACCTATAACCACTAAGGAAATTGAAGCAGTAATTAAAAATCTCCCAAAAAGAGCCCAGGGCCAGATGGCTTCCCAGGGGAATTCTACCAAACATTTCAAGAAGAATTAATACCTATTCTTCTAAAACTGTTCCAAAATATAGAAATGGAAGGAAAACTTCCAAACTCGTTTTATGAAGCCACCATTACCTTGATCCCAAAACCAGACAAAGACCCCATCAAAAAGGAGAATTACAGACAAATATCCTTGATGTACATGGATGCAAAAATTCTCACCAAAATACCAGCCAATAGGATCCAACAGTACATTAAAAGGATTAATCACCACGACCAAGTGGGATTTATCCCTGGGCTGCAAGGTTGGTTCAGCATCCACAAATCAATGTGACAAAATATATTAATAAAAGAAAGAACAAGAACCATACGATCTTTTTTTTTTTTTTTTGCAGAAAAAGCATTTGACAAAGTACAGCATCCTTTCTTGATCAAAACTCTTCAGAGTATAGGGATAGAGGGTACATACCTCATATCATAAAAGCCATCTATGAAAAACCCACAGCAAATATCATTCTCAATGAGGAAAAACTGAGAGCTTTCCCCCTAAGGTCACAAACACGGCAGGGATGTGCACTATCACCACTGCTATTCAACATAGTATTAGAAGTCCTAACCACAGCAATCAGACAACAAAAAGAAAAGGCAACCGAATCGGCAAAGAAGAAGTCAAACTCTCACTGTTTGCAGAAGATATGATACTTTATGTGGAAAACCCAAAAGACTCCACCCAAAACTGCTAGAACTCATACAGGAATTCAGTAAAGTGGCAGGATATAAAATCAATGCACAGAAATCAGTGGCATTCCTATACACCAACAAGACAGAAGAAAGAGAAATTAAGGAGTCAATCCCATTTATAATTGCACCCAAAACCGTAAGATACCTAGGAATAAATCTAACCAAAGAGGCAAAGGATCTGTACTCAGAAAACTATAAAATACTCATGAAAGAAATTGAGGAAGACACAAAGAAATGGAAAAACGTTCCATGCTCATGGATTGGAAGAACAAATATTGTGAAGATGTCAATGCTACCTAGAGCAATCTACACATTTAATGCCATCGCTATCAAAATACCATCCACTTTTTTCAAAGAAATGGAACAAATCATCCTAAAATTTGTATGGAACCAGAAAAGACCCCAAATAGCCAGAGCAATGTTGAAAAAGAAAAGCAAAGCTGGTGGCATCAGAATTCCAGACTTGCAGCTCTATTACAAAGCTGTAATCATCAAGACAGCATGGTACTGGCACAAAAACAGACA
>NW_027892828.1:0-241 GCF_054177405.1 Leptonychotes weddellii | reverse complement strand
AAACTATTGATGTACTGTATGGTGACTAACATAACATAATACAAAAAAAAAAAAAAATCAAAGGATAGGAGAGTCCTTACTCAAGACAAAGCCCCAGAATTCACAATGGTTTGTTTTACTTTACAGGTCACCTGAGTGAGACATTAGTTTTGGTGACTGAGAGGAAGTGACCAGCTCACCTGCCCAGCGCAGCAAGCAAACATAGTTCCTAATCTACCTGTCCTCACTGGCTTCCCAGGCC
>NW_027892827.1:0-241 GCF_054177405.1 Leptonychotes weddellii | reverse complement strand
ATGGAGCCCCACATCGGGCTCCCTGCTCAGCGGGGAGCCTGCTTCTCCCTCTCCCTCTTCCCCCTGCTCATGCTCTCTCTCTCTCTCTCAAATGAATAAATAAAATCTTTAAAGAAAAAAGATTTTATTTTTAAGTAATCTCTACACCCAACATGGGGCTCAAACTCACAACCCCGAGATCAAGAGTCGCACGCTCCACGGACTGAGCCAGCCAGGTACCCCTCAGGTTTACATTTTTAAA
>NW_027892826.1:0-241 GCF_054177405.1 Leptonychotes weddellii | reverse complement strand
AAAAACAAGATGGCTTGTGAGATTTTTAGTAATCCTGGATTCTGTCTGGGGAGAAAATGTGACAGGAGTAGTTGTCTCTACGGCTTCAGTGAAGACCAGGAAATACATGATCCAGGCAAATATAAATCCACATGTGAGTAAGAATTCCATGTCTTCCCGGAGTCCATAGTGGAAGAAGCATTAAAATGTGTATGCTTAGGGCGCCTGGGTGGCTCAGTTGGTTAAGCGACTGCCTTCGGCT
>NW_027892825.1:0-241 GCF_054177405.1 Leptonychotes weddellii | reverse complement strand
CTGTGGTAGGCACATCTCTTAGGATAAATGCAACCAATACAGTCCACAGATTAAACTTTTTAAATGTGTTTCATTATGAAAAGACAAAATGTCATCAAAGTGACAGATAAAATTGTCTTATGTAGCAATGTGCATTGATCTCAATGAGATATTTCTATTTCTTATTCTCTTACATGAGAATATTACAGCAGGAAGAATTTAGTTTGCTTCACCATGTTAATACATGATCACAAAATGTGCA
>NW_027892824.1:0-241 GCF_054177405.1 Leptonychotes weddellii | reverse complement strand
GGTATTGTTGACCTGAGAAGTAATGCTCAAGCTGACATTGGATTCCTAAGATCGGGATAATCATAATAGTGTTTTTTAGTTTGCGTAGCACTTGTACTTTGCCATGAGTTTCCTTGCACATTACCGTGAATTTGCAGGATGGACACACATGGACACACACACATCATTGAGGCAAAACTCTAATTGATTAAAAATAAATTTAAGGGCACCTGGGTGGCTCAGTCGGTTAGGCGGCTGCCTT
>NW_027892823.1:0-241 GCF_054177405.1 Leptonychotes weddellii | reverse complement strand
TTTTTACTATTAATCTAGGTTATTATATTGATAGATGTTTACATGTTGAATTGTCAATCCTTGAATTCTTGGAGTAAGTCCCATTTGTTTATGTTGTGTAATTTTAATCTGTGTATTTAATTGGACAGTATGTTAATGAAGATATTTGCATCTATATTAATAAGTTATATTGGTTTATGATTTTCTTTTCATGTGCTGTGTTTGGTTTGGTATCAGAATAATGTTGGCCTCAGAGAATGAA
>NW_027892822.1:0-241 GCF_054177405.1 Leptonychotes weddellii | reverse complement strand
TTAATAAAAAAAGTATCACATTTGATGTAGTTTGCCTAATATTGGCAGACTTAAAAAAAACTACCTAATGAATTCATTGTTGGTGGAAGATTTACCTGTGATGCCAGGGGTGGAGAGTGTTAAAGTCTAGATACATATCAGCTAAATGTTCATTTCCAACTGATAGCTTGATACTCAGCTTTGCAAGGGGAAAGAAAATCTAGAGCAAAATTTCCTCTTCGTAAACTCAGTAAATTCTAAT
>NW_027892821.1:0-241 GCF_054177405.1 Leptonychotes weddellii | reverse complement strand
AGGGAAAACTGCATCAGTCCGTAGAATTCCACAAACGTTACCACACAGTACCATCACATTTTATTAGCTCCTCCTCTGTGGCCTGTGTCCTGAACATTCAAGCCATTACAGATCTTGAAATTACAGCTGTCTGTTGTTACACGTCAGGCCGGGTCCTTTTGAAATTTCACTCTGACTTCCATTTCAGACTTCTGACCCACTGTATCTGTTCATTTTGTTGTGTTCCAAATAGGGAACCCAT
>NW_027892820.1:0-241 GCF_054177405.1 Leptonychotes weddellii | reverse complement strand
CTGGCTTTCGGCTTATCTAGACTTTCAACACACCTTCCTCTCAGCCTACTCATTTCTAGCTTTTGAAAGTGAGAGATGTGTGACTCTTCCTTTCACTTGGACACTTAGAGGACATTGTCGGGTTGTTGACTGGCCTACTTTCAACACTGTTGTGTCTCAAGGATCAGGGAGGCCTGAGGAGAGGGAGAGAGAGGGGGGAACATCTTGTAGATGGAGCAGTCAGAACACGCACAAACCAATT
>NW_027892819.1:0-241 GCF_054177405.1 Leptonychotes weddellii | reverse complement strand
GGAACCGTGCTGGCCTTGGGGAAGGGCCCTCGGGCCGGTGCAGGGCCCGGGCTTTGCTCCTGGAGCGAGCTCGGTTGGAACGTGAGTTCTGCCGCGCCCACGCTGACCCGGCGTGTAAGCTCCCTAGGGCTCAACTTCTGGACGGGTAAACCGGGTGTAGTCTCAGTACAAGTCCGAGGCCTTGCTGTGCGTTGTACACGCTGCCACCCGTCCCTAAGATGCCCGGCCCAATGTAGGTGCC
>NW_027892818.1:0-1575 GCF_054177405.1 Leptonychotes weddellii | reverse complement strand
GCGGACCTCAAAAGAAAGCTGGGGTAGCAATTATTATATCAGACAAATTAGATTTTAAATTAAAAACTGTAGTTAGAGACACAGAAGGACACTATATCATTCTTTTTTTTTTTTTTTTAAAGATTTTATTTATTTGACAGAGAGAGACACAGCGAGAGAAGGAACACAAGCAGGGGGAGTGGGAGAGGGAGAAGCAGGCTTCTCGCAGAGCAGGGAGCCTGATGCAGGGCTCAATCCCAGGACTCTGGGATCGTGACCTGAGCTGAAGGCAGACGCTTAACGACTGAGCCACCCAGGCACCCCGACACTATATCATTCTTAAAGGGTCTATCAACAAGAAGATCTAACAATTGTAAATATCTATGCCCCTAACATGGGAGCAGCCATCTACATAAGCCAACTGTTAACCAAAATAAAGCGTCATATTGATAACAATACGTTAATTGTAGAGACCTCAATACTCCACTCTCAGCAATAGACAGATCATCTAAGCAGAAAATCAACAAAGAAACAAGAGCTTTGAATGATACACTGGACCAAATGAACCTTATAGATATTTACAGAACATTTCACCCTAAAACAACAGAATACTCATTTTTCTTGAGTGGACAGGGAACTTTCTCCAGAATAGACCACATACTGGGTTACAAATCAGGTCTCAACTGATACCAAAAGGTTGAGATTATTCCCTGCATATTCTCAGACCACAGTGCTCTAAAACTGGAACTCAATCACAAGAAAAAATTTGGCAAAAATTCAAACACTTGGAAGCTAAAGACCACTCTGCTCAAGAATGTTTGGGTCAACCAGGAAATCAAAGAACTTAAACAATTCATGGAAACTAATGAGAATGAAAACACATCGGTCCAAAACCTATGGGATACTGCAAAGGCAGTCCTAAGGGGGAAATACATAGCCAACCAAGCCTCACTCAAAAAATAGAAAAATCCTGAATTCACCAACTAACTTTAAAGAACTAGAGAAAAAGCAACAAACGATGCCTAAGCCATGCATTAGAAGAGAAATAATTAAGATTAGAGCAGAGATCAATGAATTAGAAACCAGAAACACAGTAGATCAGATCAATGAAACTAGAAGCTGGTTCTTTGAAAGAATTAATAAGATCGATAAACCACTGGCCGGACTTACCAAAAGGAAAGAGAAAGGACCCAAATTAATAAAATTATGAATGAAAGGGGAGAGATCACGACTAACACCAAGGAAGTAGAAACAGTTCTTAGAAATTATCATCAACAACTCTATGCCAATAAACTGAACAATCTGGATGAAATGGATGCCTTCCTGGAAACCTGGAAGCTGCCAAGACTGAAACAGGAAGAAATTGACAACCTGAATAGGCCAATAACCAGTAACGAGATTGAAACAGTGATCAAAAACCTCCCCAAAAACAAGAGTCCAGGGCCTGATGGATTCCCTGGGGAATTCTACCAAACATTCAAAGAAGAAATAATACCTATTCTACTGAAGCTGTTTCAAAAAATAGAAACAGAAGGAAAGCTTCCAAACTCATTCTATGAGGCCAGCATTACCTTAATCCCCAAACCAGGCAAAGAC
>NW_027892817.1:0-241 GCF_054177405.1 Leptonychotes weddellii | reverse complement strand
ATCCCAAGAACCTGAGATCATGACCTGAGCCGAAAGCAGATGCTCAACTGACTGAGCTACCCAGGGGCCCCTTCCTATGGATTTTTAAAAAATTAATAATGACTTCATCTTCCCCCTTCCTTTAACATTAAGGTATAATTACATACGTAGAATTCATCCTTTTTGGTGTATAGTTCCGTGAGTTTTGGCAAATGTAGATAGTGGTGTCAACACCACCCAAAGATGTGGAGCTCAGTTTCTA
>NW_027892816.1:0-241 GCF_054177405.1 Leptonychotes weddellii | reverse complement strand
TGGATTTAGATTATCTGTACATTAAGAGAGTGTGAACTTAAATTATTATCTTTGTATTTTTTATTCATTTGAAAGTTTTCATAATAAAATGTTCAGGGAAAATGTCCTTAGACTGTTGAGGAAATCTGCTAATGAAATCTTTATTCTTAACACCTAAGTAAAAACACCAATTAGGGGCGCCTGGGTGGCTCAGTTGGTTGGGCGACTGCCTTCGGCTCAGGTCATGATCCTGGAGTCCCTG
>NW_027892815.1:0-241 GCF_054177405.1 Leptonychotes weddellii | reverse complement strand
AAGAAAGTAATTCCATTTACAACTGCACCAAAAAGAATAAAATACCTAGGAATAAACTTAACCAAGGAGGTGACAGAGCTGTACTCTGAAAACTATAAAACGCTGATAAAAGAAATTGAAGATGATCCTAGCCACAGCAATCAGACAACAAAAAGAAATAAAAGGCATCCAAATCGGCAAGGAAGAAGTCAAACTCTCATTCTTTGCAGATGATATGATACTTTATGTGGAAAACCCAAAA
>NW_027892814.1:0-241 GCF_054177405.1 Leptonychotes weddellii | reverse complement strand
CTCATATTTTCTATTTCTTCATGATTCAGATTTAGCAGACTATATTTTTCTAGGAATTTATCAATTTCTTCTAGGTTGTCCGATTTGTTGGCATACAATTTTTGTAGTAGTCTCTTATAATACTTTGTATTTCTGTGGTATCAATTACTTCCCTTTTTTTGTTTCTGATTTTATTTATTTAAGTCCTCTTTATTTTTTTTCTTGATGAACCTAGCTAGAGGTTTCCCAAATTTTGTCTATC
>NW_027892813.1:0-241 GCF_054177405.1 Leptonychotes weddellii | reverse complement strand
AAGGTCAGAGAGGGTTGAAGAGGACTGATTTTGACTCCGCCGTCAGTGTTTTAATAAGGGCCGTCGGGGGCGCCTGGGTGGTTCAGTCGGTTAAGTGTCCGACTCCTGGTTTCGGCTCAGGTCATGATCTCCAGGTGGTGAGATCGAGCCCTGCGTTGGGCTCTGTGCTCAGCCGGGAGTCGGCTTGGGATTCTCTCTCTCCTCTGCCCCTCCCCACCTCCCATGCGCACGCATGCACGCA
>NW_027892812.1:0-241 GCF_054177405.1 Leptonychotes weddellii | reverse complement strand
ATTAGCCTTTGGGTTCTGCAAATCCAGATTCTCAATGGTCAGGTTATTCTAAGTCTATTTGTTTCTAAAAGTCATGTTAATTGTATCTGCACAATATGTGTTTATGTCTGTGTGTGTGGGTGTGTATACTTGACTATATCAGGGATGGGAAAAGACTCAACACAGTCACTAGCTTGAGCCTAAGTTCTGAAAAAAAAAAAGAAGAAGAAGAAGGTAGCGGGAGGGGAAGAATGAAGCGGGG
>NW_027892811.1:0-241 GCF_054177405.1 Leptonychotes weddellii | reverse complement strand
ACAGATCTGAGATTCAACAGTCTTGCACAATTCACAGCGCTGACCAGAGCACATACCCTCCCCAGTGTCTATCACCCAGTCACCCCATCCCTCCCACCCCACCCCCCACTCCAACAACACTCAGTTTGTTTCCTGCGATTAAGAATTTCATGATTTTGATAATAGTACTTTGGTTTTTTGTTCTTAGGACACACATGCTGAATCAAGCATTTAGAGGTAAAGGATCATCATGTCAGCAAAT
>NW_027892810.1:0-241 GCF_054177405.1 Leptonychotes weddellii | reverse complement strand
CTTATCTGAAAAACATAAATCAAGAAGTTCATTATGTTTCTCTGAGAGAAAGCAGTGTGGAATCAGTGTCGGCAGCAGCCTGGAAACATTTAACATGAACTGCAACGAGGCAAGACCCTGGAAACGGTGACACTCGACTGGAAACACAGCAGAAGTGTGCCTACAACTCAGAACAATAGCGATCAGGAGAAGGCATTCCATCTCCTGCTGGCAAGTCACACACACACACACACACACACAC
>NW_027892809.1:0-241 GCF_054177405.1 Leptonychotes weddellii | reverse complement strand
ATGGTGGTGGTGGTGGTGGTCATGGTGGTGATGATGGTGGTAGTGGTGGTGGTCATGATGATGATGATGGTGGTGGTGGTCATGATGGTGATGATGGTACTGGTGATGATGATGAGGATGGTGGTGCTGGTGGTCATGGTGGTGATGATGGTGGTGGTGGTGGTGGTCATGGTGGTGATGATGGTGGTGGTGGTGGTGGCAGTGACGATGGGGAGGGTGGTGCTGCTGTTAAGAGATTTCT
>NW_027892808.1:0-1575 GCF_054177405.1 Leptonychotes weddellii | reverse complement strand
GATTATTTGTTCCATTTCTTTGAAAAAAGTTGATGGTATTTTGATAAGGATTGCATTAAATGTCTAGATTATTCCACGTAGCATAGACATTTTCACAATATTTGTTCTTCCAATCCATGAGCATGGAAGGTTTTCCATTTCTTTGTGTCTTCCTCAATTTCTTTCATGAGTATTCTATAGTTTTCTGAGTACAGATCCTTTGCCTCTTTGGTTAGATTCATTCCTAGGTATCTTATGGTTTTGGGTGCAATTGTAAATGGGATTGACTCCTTAATTTCTCTTTCTTCTGTCTTGTTGTTGGTGTATAGAAATGCAAATGATTTTTGTGCACTGACTTTATATCCTGCTACTTTACTGAATTCCTGTATGAGTTCTAGCAGTTTTGGGGTGGAGTCTTTTGGGTTTTCCACATAAAGTATCATATCATCTGCAAAAAGTGAGAATTTCACTTCTTTGTTATTTCTTTTTGTTGTCTGATTGCTGAGGCTAGGACTTGTAGTACTATGTTGAACAGAAGTGGTGAGAGTGGACATCCCTGCTGTGTTCCTGACCTTAGGGGGAAAAGCTCTCAGTTTTTCCCCATTGAGTATGATATTTGCTGTGGGTTTTTCATAGATGGCTTTTATGATATTGAGGTATGTGCTCTCTATCCCTACACTGTGAAGAGTTTTAATCAAGAAAGGATGTTGTACTTTATCAAATGCTTTTTCCACATCTATTGAGAGGATCATATGGTTCTTGTTCTTTCTTTTGTTAATGTATTGTATCACATTGATTGATTTGTGGATGTTGAACCAAACTTGCAGCCCAGGGATAAATCCCATCTGGTCGTGGTGAATAATCCTTTTAATGTATTGTTGGATCCTATTGGCTAGTATTTTGGTGAGAATTTTTGAATCCATGTTCATCAGGGATATTGGTCTGTAAATCTTTTTGATGGGGTCTTTGGTTTTGGGATCAAGGTAATGGTGGCCTCATAAAATGAGTTTGGAAGTTTTCCTTCCATTTCTATTTTTTGGAATAGCTTCAGAAGCATAGGTATTAATTCTTCCTTAAATGTTTGGTAGAATTCCCCTGGGAAGCCATCTGGCGCTGGGCTCTTGTTTGTTGGGAGATTTTTGATGACTGCTTCAGTTTCCTTAGTGGTTATAGGTCTGTCCAGGTTTTCTATTTCTTCTTGGTTCAGTTTTGCTGGTTTATACATCTCTAGGAATGCATCCATTTCTTCCAGATTGTCTAATTTGCTGGCATATAGTTGCTCATAATATGTTCTTATAATTGTTTGTATTTCTTTGGTGTTGGTTGTGATCTCTCCTCTTTCATTCATGATTTTATTTATTTGGGTCCTTTCTCTTTTCTTTTTCATAAGTCTGGCCAGGGGTTTATCAATCTTATTTATTCCTTCAAAGAAAAATCTCCTAGTTTCGTTGATCAGTTCTACTGTTTTTTGGTTTCTATTTCATTGATTTCTGCCCTGATCTTTATTATTTCTCTTCTCCTGCTGGGTTTAGGCTTTATTTGCTGTTCTTTCTCCAGCTCCTTTAGGTGTAGGGTTAGGTTGTGTATTTGAGACCT
>NW_027892807.1:0-241 GCF_054177405.1 Leptonychotes weddellii | reverse complement strand
CTTTGTGCACCTTTCTTAAATACAGTGCTTCAGCAAAACGTTTTTTTTTTTTTTAAACCCCCCCCTTTTCTTTTATTTTTATTTTTATTTATTTATTTTTTTTTTAAAGATTTTATTTATTTATTTGAGACAGAGAGAATGAGAGAGACAGAGAGCACATGAGAGGGGGGAGGGTCAGAGGGAGAAGCAGGCTCCCTGCTGAGCAGAGAGCCCGATGCAGGACTCGATCCAGGGACTCCAG
>NW_027892806.1:0-241 GCF_054177405.1 Leptonychotes weddellii | reverse complement strand
GGGGGATTGGTTAGCCCGGTGATGGGTATTAGGGAGGGCACATACTGCATGGAGCACTGGGTGTTATACGAAAACAATGGATCATGGATCACTACATCAAAAACAAATGATGTATTGTATGGTGACTAACATAATAAAATTAAAAACTACAAAAAAAATAAAAAAATAAAAGGGCAAATGAATCCCTACCATCAAAGATTAATGTCAGGGTTAAATAACATTTATGGACTGCGTAGTAGAG
>NW_027892805.1:0-241 GCF_054177405.1 Leptonychotes weddellii | reverse complement strand
TGGGGAAATGAACATAGACAAATTTTTGTGTAATCTACGTTCTTTTTTTTTTTTTTTTTTAAGATTTTATTTATTTATTTGAGAGAGAGAGCATGAGACAGAGAGAGCACATGAGAGGGGGGAGGGTCAGAGGGAGAAGCAGACCCCCCGCTGAGCAGGGAGCCCGATGCGGGACTCGATCCCGGGGCTCCAGGATCATGACCTGAGCCGAAGGCAGTCGCTCAACCAACTGAGCCACCCA
>NW_027892804.1:0-241 GCF_054177405.1 Leptonychotes weddellii | reverse complement strand
GTCACTAGCATCATACGTCCTAGCGAGGGGCTGCTGTCCTGGGCAGGTCACCAAATCTGAGACTCAGATACCGGGATCAAGGCAGAGGACCAGTCACAGGCCTCCCGCCTCCAGTCGGGTTGCCTCGGAGAGGGGAGCCTGGGCCCGCAGACACAGCCCGACACTCCCTGGGGCAGGGGCGGGGGAGACCTCCCCAGGCTGCAGCCCTGACTCCGCCTCAGCTGGGCCCCTTTTCCCCCCC
>NW_027892803.1:0-241 GCF_054177405.1 Leptonychotes weddellii | reverse complement strand
AAAAAAAGATTTTATTTATTTATTTGAGAGAGCATGAGAGATAGCAGGAGTGGGGGGAGGAGCAGAGAGAGAGGGAGAAGCAGACTCACTTCTGAGCAGGGAACCTGATGCAGGGCTCCATCCCAGGACTCTGAAATCATGACCTCAGGCATTTAGCTAAAATTGGGTTTTTTAAAACTCTACTAAGTCCTCAACTCAAATCACTCATGATTTGAGCTGAAGGTAGATAGTTAACTGACTG
>NW_027892802.1:0-241 GCF_054177405.1 Leptonychotes weddellii | reverse complement strand
TTTTTCTCAAAGCTTCTTTTTAAGATTTAAAAAAATTTTTTTAATTTTTTTTAAAGATTTTTTAAATTTATTTGACACAGAGAGACACAGCGAGAGAGGGAACACAAGCAGGGGGAGTGGGAGAGGGAGAAGCAGGCTTTCCGCTGAGCAGGGAGCCTGATGCGGGGCTCGATCCCAGGACGCTGGGACCATGACCTGAGCCGAAGGCAGACGCTTAACGACTGAGCCACCCAGGCGCCCC
>NW_027892801.1:0-241 GCF_054177405.1 Leptonychotes weddellii | reverse complement strand
GTGGCCACAGAGAAAGTTCAAATTGGAACAGATTTCTTTCATGCCTTTCCATGTGTCAGTAATTGTGCTCAAAGTTCTTCTCCAAGAACTTTTTTTTTAAATAAAAAGGGTTGATTTTATTTGTAACACAAATGAGATAAAGATATTAGTTGTGCCCCAAACTTTTAGCTTACTAGGCTTATATAGGTTTTTTTTTTTTGCACAAAACACTTTTTTATTGTTATGTTAATCACCATACATT
>NW_027892800.1:0-241 GCF_054177405.1 Leptonychotes weddellii | reverse complement strand
TTTGGCTTAAGCATGATGAACACCTAAATAGATCACCATAACATAATGTGGATGTTCAGTAATAGAGACATAACCACGGTTTTATGGAGCGCAAGGAGCTGAGGGAAAGCGCGGAGGTGGGTCATCAGGAATGGCTTCCTGTAGAAGGTGGTGTTGGACAAGGAGGGAAGGCGCGTCAGGCTGCGGGAACGGCGTGAGCAATGGAGTGGTGCTGAGAACCACAAGCAGTTCAGTGCTGCTG
>NW_027892799.1:0-241 GCF_054177405.1 Leptonychotes weddellii | reverse complement strand
CGTCCACAGGAGCCCGTGTGTGCCCGGTCAGAATGGGGCACGTAAGCCCACACAGCGCAGTGCGGGGCCCACAGACCGCAAGCCCCAAGGAGACCTCTGGCCTTCCGGTTGGGGCTCCCTGGGGAGGTCAGCCCAACCCTGCTGCGGGGGGCAGGGAGGTGCAGGCCGGGACAGACTCCCCCAGTCCCTGCGGGCTCCGCCAGGATCAGGGGCAGCCCCCTCCCCTGTGCTTGGCCCTGCT
>NW_027892798.1:0-241 GCF_054177405.1 Leptonychotes weddellii | reverse complement strand
GCAGTCTAACCGCCCACTGCCCAAGGAAGGACAGGCACAGACCCCCCTGACCTCAGACCTTAGCTACAGAAATTCCTCTCTTTGGGATATACCAACCTTCCCACATTCCCTTTTCAGGCCTATTGATTGAATTTTAGGTTTCTAGTTCCTCTGTACCTATTAATCTTTTTCTTCAAATAGTAGGAACTCTTTTTATGCTCTTATCATCGGGTGACTTGGGACGGAAAAGCATAAAGGAACA
>NW_027892797.1:0-1575 GCF_054177405.1 Leptonychotes weddellii | reverse complement strand
TGGTGATGGTGATGGTGGTGGTGATGATGATGGTGATGATGATGATGACAGTGGTGAGGGTGGAGATGGTGAAGGTGATGGTGATGATGGTGGTGATGGTGGTGAAGCTGGTGAAGCTGGTGAAGCTGGTGATGGTGATGATGACAGTGGTGAGGGTGGAGATGGTGGTGAAGGTGGTGAAGCAGGTGATGGTGATGATGATGATGGTGGTGAATGCTGGCATGCTGAGGACTTCCTGAGTGCCACACTCACTCTGAGCACTGCATGTTAGTCCGCTGAACGCACACAATCCCAGCCCTGTGGGGTGTCTCTACTACCACTGCCCCCACTTTACAGCCAGGAGAAGGCAACTAAGTGATTTATCCAAGGTCACACAGTGAAGAGGCAGAGAAAGTACAAGCTCAGCTCATGATCCTGATGTGGTATTGATGGTCAAGGTTATCTAAGTACTTGGGAGGGTAGAGAGGGGGCAGGATCAGGCATATATTCTTGAGTAGACAAGGGTGCACTCGGGAACCCTGACTGGCACCTCCCTGCAAAACAGCTGCTACTGAGCTCCTGGGGGTTGCCCCAGGATCTACAAAAAAGGGCTCAGCCTGACAGCGTCTCAGGTGCCAGGTCCTCCTGTCCCCGACTCCCTTTGTCCTCCCTGGCCTCTGGCCCTTCCCCAATCTGGAGACCCCACAGGGAGCTCAGTAAACAATTTACCCCATGGGCGACGGGCCAGGGCTCTGAGGGAGGTGGCTCAGCCCCCTTCAGCCAGCAGGGAAGTGGGCTGGGAGCAGACAGCTGAACCTCTGTTCTAGGGCCTCTCCCGCAGCGGCAGGCAGTGCCAGGCACAGCTCTTGGACACCCCATAGCGGTTGCTGGGGACAGCGCAGGTGCCAAGGGCCATCCCTAACCAAGGCTCTTGATGTCTGCAGCCACCCCTCCCCTACAAGTGGCAGGGTCCCTACTGATGAGAAGCCTACCTGGCTCCCTTCAGGGACCACTTACTCCACGGGGGGACTGGGGACTTCAGACAGCAGGGTTTCTTAAGAGAAGGGCTCATCCAGATGTCATGGGCCATAGGGTGGGGGGCACAGAATTTCCCCTTGAAGAACTTGGCCTTGGGACTCTGCCCTAGAGGAGAGGACTGTGTACCCCATTTGTGTCCTATAGTCTCACATTTTTTTCTTATTGTGTGTGTTTTTTTTTAAACATTTAGTTTTTTTAATTTATTTGACAGAGATTGGGAGCACAAGCAGGGGGAGCAGCAGGCGGAGGGAAAAGCAGGTTCCCCACCGAGCAGGGAGCCCGATGCGGGGCTCAATTCCAGGACCCTGGGATCGTGACCTGAGCCGAAGGCAGTTGCTTAACGACTGAGCCACCCAGGCGCCCCATTTTGTTGTGTTAAAATACACATAACATGGAGCGACTGGCTGCCTCAGTTGGAGTGTGTTTCTTGACCTCGGGGCTGTGGGTTTGAGTCCCATGTTGGGCGCAGAGATTACTTAAAAATAAAATCTTTAAGGGGCGCCTGGGTGGCTCAGTCGTTAAGCGTCTGCCTTCGGCTCAGGTCATGATCCCGGGGTC
>NW_027892796.1:0-241 GCF_054177405.1 Leptonychotes weddellii | reverse complement strand
ATTTCAGATTATAGATACATTCATTTAAAAAAGAAACTTCTTGGGCGCCTGGGTGGCTCAGTTGGTTAAGCGACTGCCTTCGGCTCAGGTCATGATCCTGGAGTCCCTGGATCGAGTCCCGCATCGGGCTCCCTGCTCGGCAGGGAGTCTGCTTCTCCCTCTGACCCTCCCCCCTCTCATGTGCTCTCTCTCATTCTCTCTCAAATAAATAAATAAAATCTTTAAAAAAAAAAAAAAAAAA
>NW_027892795.1:0-241 GCF_054177405.1 Leptonychotes weddellii | reverse complement strand
TCTCTCATTCTCTCTCTCTCAAATAAATAAATAAAATCTTTAAAAAAAAAAAAAAAAGAATATGCAGATTATGTCCTGAAGGAGAAGGCATAAGCCACCCACAGAGGGTCAGCAGGTAGCTCCCTCAGCATCAGGGCTCCCACTTTGGGGAAGTGAAAACCCCAGGGTCATTTTGATGAAGCCACGGTTTCCATATACTCATATGAAGGAAGTAAAGTCATGTGATTTATTACAAATGCCA
>NW_027892794.1:0-241 GCF_054177405.1 Leptonychotes weddellii | reverse complement strand
ACCTGGACGGCTTCTTAAAACGAGATCGCTGGCCTGCACCCTCAGCATTTCTGATTCCGTAGATGTGGGGTGAGGACCAAGGACTGTGTTTCTAATGAGTGAAGTAAATGCTGCTAGTCTGGGGGCCACACTTTGAGAACTCTTGTCATAGTGTTGAGGGGATTAAGTCCTGACTAGGGGTTGTCAAACTTTTTCTATATGTGGTCACATAGTAAACATTTTAGGCTTTGTCTCAACTACT
>NW_027892793.1:0-241 GCF_054177405.1 Leptonychotes weddellii | reverse complement strand
GACCTGAGCCGAAGGCAGTCGCCCAACCGACTGAGCCACCCGGGCGCCCGGAACTGTTAATTTCTAACGGTGTTTACCGAGGTCATGAGTGGGAACGTCCGTCTGCAGGCGAAGCACGCAGCAGTACTTCGAGCTGGGGGCGGTTACTTCTAAATAGCTCAACAAACCACACACGGTGTTGGAGAAACTTTCTGAGGACCAGGCGCTAGTTTTCTGCCGTCCTGAAAAGAATGCGGACGAG
>NW_027892792.1:0-241 GCF_054177405.1 Leptonychotes weddellii | reverse complement strand
GGAGGATGGGGCTGGTGCCGAACAGTCCAAGCTTCGAATCACGGATTGGCCTTTCTGGCCAGCAGTCCCTGTCCAGGAGCCATGCAGGAGCCCACCCAGAGTCCCCTCATTAGAACACAAGATGCTCCGAGTGCTCTCATCACTTGGGGAATTTCAAGGGTTTCAGGAACCCCGTACCAGGAACTGAACACAGAGACCAAAACATTTATTTTCTATTATCTCACAATTATATAAAGGAGCA
>NW_027892791.1:0-241 GCF_054177405.1 Leptonychotes weddellii | reverse complement strand
ATACACTAACAATGCAACTGTAGAAAGAGAAATTAGAGAATTGATTCCATTTACAATAGTACCAAAAACCATGATATACCTCGGAATAAACCTAACCAAAGAGGTAAAGGATCTATACTCTAGGAACTACAGAACACTCATGAAAGAAATTGAAGAAGACACAAAAAGATGGAAAAACATTCATGCTCATGGATCGGAAAAACAAACATTGTTAAAATGTCTATGCTGCCCAGAGCAATCT
>NW_027892790.1:0-241 GCF_054177405.1 Leptonychotes weddellii | reverse complement strand
TTGCTGTTCTTCTATTTGGGGAACAGAGTATAGGAGGCTGGACAGATCAGGGAGACCTGTTGGTAGACCGTGGTCTTCAGAGAGATTTCCATGGCTTAGACCATAAGCGTAGAGGAGGGATCGATTGAGAAGCCAGAGAGGCAATTGGTGATGTCATGGGAAAGCCAGGTGAGCGCCATGGCCTGGAGGCCAAGCAGTCCGTAATGGAGACGTTGGGACGCCTGGGTGGCTGAGTGGGTTA
>NW_027892789.1:0-241 GCF_054177405.1 Leptonychotes weddellii | reverse complement strand
CAGAAGAGAAGATGAAGTTCTTGGTGTAGGACTAACAGAAGAGTAGAGGGTGGGCCTGGATGACAACCGGTTATTCGGGCAGCGACCTGGAGAAGGAGAAGTGAGCCAAGCGGATGTCCAGGAGGAGAGCCTTCCAGGCAAAGGCCCTGGGGCTGGATCCCCTCGTGCCGGCCGAGCAATAGTGAACAGCAAGGTTGTCAGGGCAGCGAGAGGGGCAGCCGTGTGGGAGATGTGTTCAGAG
>NW_027892788.1:0-241 GCF_054177405.1 Leptonychotes weddellii | reverse complement strand
CCCTGTGCCATCCCGCCCTGTGTGCACCTGCCTCTGCCAGCCCTGCCTGCCTGCTGGAGAGGACCTCTTCCCAGGGAGTGGAATGAAGGGGACTTAGGGAAACTGGAGGCTGTGGAGAGAGACCTGCTGCTTTGATGTGTTAGCTGAGGAGGTGATAGCTGGAGGGGCTAAAGGGTACTGTTTTTTTGTTTTTAAGCTGGGAGAGGCCTGACGGCGGTTAACACCAACACGACGATCCAAT
>NW_027892787.1:0-1575 GCF_054177405.1 Leptonychotes weddellii | reverse complement strand
CTCAGTGGGGAGTCTGCTTCTCCCTCTGCCCCTCCCCCCAATCATGCTTTCTCTCTCTCTTTCAAATAAATAAAATCTTTAAAAAAAAAAAAGAGCAGAATAACATTTTGCCCACAAAACAGCTCAAATTGTAACCTACTATTTTATTTTTTAAGTAAACTCTACACCCAGAGGAGGAGCAAGATGGTGGAGGAGTAGGAGACCTAAATTTCGTCTGGTCCCAGGAATTCAGCTAGCTAGCTATCAAACCATTCTGAACACCTACAAACTCAACAGGAGATCAAAGAAAAGCAGCAACTCTCTGAACAGAAAAGCGACCACTTTCTGGAAGGTAGGACAGGCGGAGAAGTGAATCCAAGGCGATATTCAGAAGATAGATGGTGGGGGAGGGGCCTCCGTCAGCTGCTACCGGCAAGGGATAGAGCAACAGAGCACAAAATCGGAACTTTTAGAAGTCGGCTCCGCTGAGGGATGTCGCTTCAGTGGCTAAGCAGGGGGTGGAACCCTCGCTGGGACAGTGTGGTCTCAGGACCCTCGGGGTCACAGAAAGACCGGGGGTGCCTGAGTGCGGCAGAGCACCCAAGTATTGGAATGGGGAAGCCGGCTGCAAAGACAGAGCCGAGGTGCAGGCTCTCAGCTCGGGGTGGCCATAAACCGTGATCCACAGCACAGTCGGGCCACTGCTCCTCCAGCAGGGACCCAACAAGCGGCAGATCCGGGGATACCCCCCTTCCTCACCTGGGCAGAGCAGCGTGGGAGCACACCGCAGGAATCTGCTGGGTTTAAAGACTCCAAATGGGGTCATGAGCCAGAGATAGAAATGCTCGGTCACAGGCCGGGTGAGCATGGAGTGCGGCTGGAGACTGGGGAGACGGGAGTGACTGACTGCTTTTCTCTGGGGGTGCACTGAGGAGTGGGGCCCTGAGTTCTTCGTTCCTCTGGGGCCAGAGATTGGGAGGCCGCTATTTTCACTCTGTCCTCCAAAGCTGTACGGAAAGCTTGCAGGGAACAAAAGCTCCCGAGAGCAAACCTGAGCAGATTACTTAGCCCAGCCCTGGCAAGGGTGGGGCAATTCCAGCTCCGACAAAGACATTCGGGAACCACGGCAACAGGCCCCTCCCCCAGAAGATCAGCAAGAACAGCCAGCCAAGACCAAGTTTACTGATCAGTGAGAACTGCAAAACTCCAGGGCCAGGGGAATATAGCACATAGAATTCATGACTTTTTTCCCATGATTCTTTAGTCTTTCAAAGTTAATTTTTTTAATTTTTTTTTTCTATTTTTTAAAAATTTTTCTTCTTTCCTTTTTCAGCCAACATCTTATCTTACCAATTCCTTTTTAAAAATATTTTTTAATTTTCATTTTTACAGTCATATTCTATACCTTCATTGTATTTAACCTTATTTTTTGTGTATATATATATATATAAGTTTTTCTTTCTTTAAAATTTTGGGAGGCAGTTTCTTCTAACAGACCAAAATACACCCAAAATCTAGTGGGTGGCTCTGTTCTATTAACCAGCCTGATCATATTCTTTTTTTTTTTTTTTTTTTCTTTTCTTTTCCCCCTGGTTT
>NW_027892786.1:0-241 GCF_054177405.1 Leptonychotes weddellii | reverse complement strand
TTGTGGACATTGCTGCTATAAACATCGGGGCGCACGTACCCTTTCGGATCCCTACTTTTGTATCTTTGGGGTAAATACCCAGTAGTGCAATTGCTGGGTCGTAGAGCAACCCCTATTTTTTAATCTGGCTTCCTTCCTATTTTTGGTTCCATTTGCCTTCTCGCTTTTTCTTATCCTTTCTCTAGTGAGACCGCGACCTCGTGGGATAGCCTCCCGAACCCTGTGCCATCGGGGCCCTATT
>NW_027892785.1:0-241 GCF_054177405.1 Leptonychotes weddellii | reverse complement strand
GAAAGAGAACTACCTGCACTCATACACACATGCACACACACCAACTTCTAAAAATCTATAAGGAATGAAATTATATTCCTTTATGGGAAACTCTATGATGTTTTCCTTGTGATACATAAAGCATTGCCTTTTTGCCTTTATGATAAATGAAGTCTCTCTGGAACTGATTATAACACACATGGGAAGCAAATTGCTGAAACAAATTTTTTTTTAGCAACATGAAAATTCCAAATACATCTAC
>NW_027892784.1:0-241 GCF_054177405.1 Leptonychotes weddellii | reverse complement strand
CAGAGCGGGCGGCTTAAACACAGATGTTTATAGAGGCTGGAAGTCCCAGATCAAGGTGCCAGCCAGTGTGGTTCCTGGTGAGGCCCAGTGCCCGGCCTGTAGCCACCCACCCTGGCTGCGTCCTCGCGTGGGAGGGGATGGTGGTGTCTTCCTCTGTTTTTAAGGGCACTCATCCCATCACAGGGCCCCATCCCCATGATCTCATCGCACCCGAATTATCTCCCATCACTGGGGCTTCAGC
>NW_027892783.1:0-241 GCF_054177405.1 Leptonychotes weddellii | reverse complement strand
ACATAAAACTTGCGTTTTAGGGGTGCCTGGGTGGCTCAGCCAGTTAGCATCTGCCTTTGGCTCAGGTCATGATCTTGAGGTCCTGGGATCAAGCCCCAAGTTGGGCTCCTTGCTCAGCAGGGCATCTGTTTCTCCCTTTCCCCTGCCCCCCACCCCCTCACCCCCCACCCCGCTCAGCCTGTCTCTCTCTCTCTCTCTCTCAAATAAATAAATAAAAATCTTATTTTAAAAACTTGCATTT
>NW_027892782.1:0-241 GCF_054177405.1 Leptonychotes weddellii | reverse complement strand
TTCAATTTCAACTTCCAATTCAGTGGGGCCACTGTTTGTGAATTTTAATATGTATATTATTAATGTTTTAGGAAATGACAGCATTAAATGTAATTGAAGACTTCCATTCCAAAGACAGGATTTGGAATAATAGATGCCTAATAACTTTATACACATAAGACACTTTAGTCAAAACATATGCGGGAAAAATCATCAGGCATGTAAACAAGAAAAATATGTAGAAATACATACGACTTGGCCA
>NW_027892781.1:0-241 GCF_054177405.1 Leptonychotes weddellii | reverse complement strand
TCTGGTGCCCCTTAGAAAGGCTAAACCTCCTGGTTTCCTGTAAGCAGGGCGCGTGGGGGTGGGGCAAGTTCCTGGAATTTGCCCTGGGCATATAAAGTCATTGAGATGATTGAGATGAAGTAAAGAAATGAGTCTTTACTTTTCTTCCCCCAAGATTTGGTGAAATTTAGTATCTTTTGTTTTTAATCTGCTTCACTCTATTAGGATATTATGTTGAAATCTGGTAGAATCAAAGACAAAA
>NW_027892780.1:0-241 GCF_054177405.1 Leptonychotes weddellii | reverse complement strand
GCAACATCTTCATGTCATTATGGCCTCAGCTCAAATATTGACCCCCCCAAAGAGATCATTGCTAACGTAATTGTATCCCACTCACATCAAGATATGAATTTTTTTCAAAGCAAATAATAATATATGAAATGATTTACTCATTCTGTATCTCCCCCTTTATAGAATATAGTTCCAAGAAAGCAGTTTTCCTCTCTGAATTATTTATCTGAAATCACCAGTACATAGAACAATCAATGGTGCA
>NW_027892779.1:0-241 GCF_054177405.1 Leptonychotes weddellii | reverse complement strand
CTAGAACTAATGATGTAATGTATGGGGATTAACATAAGAATAAAAAAAAAATGCTAAAAAAAAAAAGAAATGATCTTATTTCAAATATATGTTTCTCATTAGACTCACCTTTCAATCCCATTCACCTCTATTCAGCACTCTCTCCCCCTTTCTTTTTCCTAACCACTAGGGCAGATTGTGGGTCTCTGTTGCTGGGTGTGTTGGATGTCTTTTGGCTTTGGGAGTGCTCACATTATCCCTA
>NW_027892778.1:0-241 GCF_054177405.1 Leptonychotes weddellii | reverse complement strand
TGGTCCTCCACCCCGGGGGCTGCCCTAAAGTCCTTTCCTGATGCTACCGGTCTGCGAGTCTGTGCCCCTCGGCAGCGGGCGAGGCTGTCACTCACCGGCGGTGTAGGATCCCCACATCCAGGCTCCCTCCCGCCGCCGTTTATCCTCCAATATCTGCCCGCAGGACCACGGCTCCCCGCTTCGAACCTCACAACCAACCGCCCCCGATATTCTGTTTGTAGAGATCCAGATCTTCTTACAT
>NW_027892777.1:0-241 GCF_054177405.1 Leptonychotes weddellii | reverse complement strand
ACTGGGTCCAATCTGAATTCCGCACCAGCATATTTTTTTTTTTGTGATTTACCTCCTTGCTGCAGACTGCTGTCAGCATACGCTCTGCACCTCGCACAGAGACAGGGACCGTCCCTCCTCTTTCTCAGCCCACTGCCGTCCTACTCATCCTTTGAGCCCCAGTGCCGACGCCACGATCTCTGAAAAATTTCATGTAGCCGTTGAGGCTGCCCCCCCTTGCGTTAGGTAGCAACTGCATTTT
>NW_027892776.1:0-1575 GCF_054177405.1 Leptonychotes weddellii | reverse complement strand
GGAGACAAGCCCATGGGTCCCTTGACAAACAACACAGGGAACCCTTTTCTTAAACCTGGACCCAACAATTCAACTTACAAAAATAAACTGAGGAAACTCCATTTTCTAGAAAATTTGTTAGATGCAGAAATTCAAGAAAAAATTGATGAGGTGAAAAAGAAAGAAAAAACTGCCATGCTTATACGTTCCGGCCTTTTCGGTCCCAAATTCAAACGCCAAATCTTTCCAAAGAAATTGGAAACTGCCCAAGCACAGGAAAAGAGCCTCACCAAGGCTGAGAGTGTAGGGAAAAAGTTTCTGAGAGTAAAGAAGGTTATCAAGCGCCCAGAGGGCCTACGGAAAAGGTACCTCAAACAAAGGCGCAATCAGAGAAACCAGGGGAAACAGAATGCCCAGCCATTTGTGGAGAATATGGCGAAAGAAAGAAGGCTCAGTAGACCGTCCCCAAGGGAGCTGGAGCAGCTTCACATGGCGCAGAGGCCCAGGAAATTAGTGGGAGACTCCTTCAATACGGAGCCTTCATTCATAAAGGAGCACAAGGCTCTTCTTTCCTGAAACAATACTCCTTGGGCAGGCCTTCTGCCTCCACTGCTCCAAAATCCCTACCTGAGGTGAAAAACAAATCAAAAGACTTAACCGACACCATTTTTGTTTTAGAGGATGCAAATGCTAGAGTTAGGAATATGAAGGCTTCTAAACCAGTCTCACATTCCAGAAAAAAGTACCTCTTTCATAAAACTCGCTCGCGTGTGGTCCACAGAGCACCCAAGGCCAAGCTGAGTCGAAAATTCAGAAAGGGAAGTCCTATCAGTAATAGGCTGATGCTTGCAAAGAGGCCTCCGTTCTCTGCCATCAGGAGCCTCATAAATTCCCCTTCACGGGAGGCTTTTCCATCTTCAGGAGAACTGAGTTCTCAGGAAAATCCTTTTCCAGAATTATTTCCTCTTTCAGAACCTTTTAGAGAAAACACTACTATAGAAAACACTACTGCACCTATTTCTACAAGAAACATGACTGTGCCAGAACAAACCCTCCCTGCATTCAGGAACCATAAGAATCTTTCCAGTGCATATTCTGTGGCCACCACAGGCAACTTTATGCCAACTGTTAAACGAATCACGACGGATATACCACAGCGTGGGCACCGGATTGCCCCCGAAGCCCACAGGCTTCACTGGGTCGAAGCTCTCAGCTTTGAAATTCAGCTAAACCAGCAGCTACGGTCCCTCATCCCGAACAACGACGTGAGAAGGCTCATTTCTCACGTTATCCAGAGTTTGAAAATGGACTGCTCTGAGAGCCACGTGCAACTGGCCTGTGCCAAGCTCATCTCCAGAACAGGCCTCCTGATGAAGCTTCTCAGTGAGCAGCAAGAAGTAAAGGTGTCCAAGGCAGAGTGGGATACGGACCAATGGAAGACTGAGAACTACATCAATGAGAGCACAGAAGTCCAGAGTGAACAGAAAGGGCAGGAGTCCAGCGAGGTGAGGAAAACTCCTAAAACATGGGATCTGGACTTTGAGTCAGTTTAGGACGTGCCATGAAAGCACCCAAGCACATAGGCCAGGGGGCTCC
>NW_027892775.1:0-241 GCF_054177405.1 Leptonychotes weddellii | reverse complement strand
TGCTGGATCATATTCATCCTTGCCCCTTCTTTTGCCTGGGATGTTTCTTCCCCAAATATCTTTATGGTTCTGTCCCTCACTCCCTTCAAGTATCTACTCAAATATCAGAAAGGGCTTCCCTGGCTACCCTGGAATGAAAGCACCCTTCACTGATTGTCTTCCTTACCTTAACTTCTTCCTATTTTTCTTTAGCCTGCTCGCATGGGTTCTGGAAAGCTAATGTCCTCTGATGCTGCTGAAC
>NW_027892774.1:0-241 GCF_054177405.1 Leptonychotes weddellii | reverse complement strand
TGGGCCTCAGTAAGCTTCGCGGGCCTGGCCTCTGATACGGACGCCGCAGGCATGGCCCACGGCCCCCCGCAAGCTGCCCTCACCCCCACTGGGCAGATGAAGAGATGGAGGGCAGGGAGTGGCTCTGGGGACCCCAGGGCGCAGCACACGCAGCTACCTCCAGTGCACATTCCCCAAGGAAGCCTGGGAAGGCATCTCGAGCCTCTGGGGGGCCAGGGGCTGCATGCCCCACGGGGTTTGC
>NW_027892773.1:0-241 GCF_054177405.1 Leptonychotes weddellii | reverse complement strand
TTTTAATAGATCTCCTATGGTATTTTAAAATGCGTGCATTTTGATAAATGTATTTTGAGGAAATGCAAACATTTGTAACAGAAGGAAACTTTTTTTTTAACTTTTCTATGAAAGCATCTTGTTAGATTATATTAAAATGTTCATTTCTTGCTTGCCTATTGAGACTCAAGCTCATTGAATGTTTGTGGGTATGTATGTGGGGGAGGGGGTAAAGGGAGACAAGATTTTAAGAATTATATAC
>NW_027892772.1:0-241 GCF_054177405.1 Leptonychotes weddellii | reverse complement strand
CCGAAGGCAGTTGCTTAACCAACTGAGCCACCCAGGCGCCCCTCTTGTTGTTGATTTATTCTTTAATTGGATTGTGGTTAGAGAATGGTTTGGTGTAAGACTGATACGTTGAAATTCTTTTATTTGCCTTATGACCTAAAATATTGTTAGTTTTTGTGTTTCATTAGCACTTGAACATATGCTGTTTTCCAGTTGTTGGATATCCATTAGACCAAACTTACTGTGTTGTTCCAATTATCTC
>NW_027892771.1:0-241 GCF_054177405.1 Leptonychotes weddellii | reverse complement strand
AGGTGTGAAAGGCCGGGGCTTTAGGAGCAACACGTGGAGTGTGTGTCTTTGATGACTTGTGCTTTCATGTAGACTTGTAAGCTCTGTGACAGCTGAGAAGACACGCGTGACTTTACTATTTTATTACCAGAGCTAGGCATCTAATAGGCACTTAGTGAGTGAATGGATGTGAGTGGAAAGAGCGGAAGGGTTGGAGATTGGGACTGCAGTAATAAAGGTATGATCCGGAGGGATGGTTGTA
>NW_027892770.1:0-241 GCF_054177405.1 Leptonychotes weddellii | reverse complement strand
ATGAGGTCATGAGAGTCAAGCGCTCACGGATGGACTTAGTGATATCCTAAGGAGAGAAGCAAGACAGATGATCTGGCAGGAAGGCGGCCGTCTGCAAACGAGGAAGAGACCTCTCGCCCTGAACCAGATGGGCCGGCAATCTGATGTTGCACTTCCAGCCTCCAGCAGTGAGAGAAGTAAATGCCTGTTGTTGAAGCCCTCCCGGCCCCCGTGGTAGTGTTGTGACAGCAGCCCGAGCCGA
>NW_027892769.1:0-241 GCF_054177405.1 Leptonychotes weddellii | reverse complement strand
AGTTCCTCCCTCTGAGCTTCACTGACCTGCTCAGAAAGGGATCTGGCCACAGTATCCTTGGGCCAAGGAAGACCTAGAGAGGTCAGCCCACTCCCCTATTCAGGGGGCCTGCAGAGCCCCTCCCCCCTCCCCTGGGGCTGTCAGTGGAGCATGGCCTATTCGTCAGCATCCTCCATTTATTTTGTGAGGTTGAGCGGTGGCGAACAAGACGCCCATACCTCTTCCAGGGTTGAGGGGAAGG
>NW_027892768.1:0-241 GCF_054177405.1 Leptonychotes weddellii | reverse complement strand
GGAGGATGGGGCTGGTGCCGAACAGTCCAAGCTTCGAATCACGGATTGGCCTTTCTGGCCAGCAGTCCCTGTCCAGGAGCCATGCAGGAGCCCACCCAGAGTCCCCTCATTAGAACACAAGATGCTCCGAGTGCTCTCATCACTTGGGGGAATTTCAAGGGTTTCAGGTCACCTGTGCTGGGAACCAGGGTACGAATTCTGTCCCCCACCCACTTTTGGAAAGTCTGCTCATCCCCGGAGG
>NW_027892767.1:0-241 GCF_054177405.1 Leptonychotes weddellii | reverse complement strand
CAACGTGATGCCCCCAGCTTTGTTTTTCCTTTTTCAACATTTCCTTGGTGATTCATGGTCTTTTCTGATTCCATACCAATTTTAGGACTGTTTATTCCAGCACATTGAAAAATGTCATTGGAATTTTGATCAGGATGGCATTGAAGTTATAGACTGCTCTGGGTAGCATAGACATTTTAACAATGATTATTCTTCCCATCCATGAGCATGGAATATTTTTCCATCTTTTTGTGCCTTCAAT
>NW_027892766.1:0-1576 GCF_054177405.1 Leptonychotes weddellii | reverse complement strand
ATAAAAAGGAGTGAGCGCTAATCCATGCAGCAACAGGAATGAATCTCAAAGGCATTATGCTAAGTGAAATAAGCCATACTCAGTGGCAGTGATCCCATTATGACATTCTGGAAAAGCAGCTGTGTAGAGATAGCAAACAGATCGGTGTTGGGCTGGTTGGTGAAGGTGGTTGTGGGGGTGGGTAGGGTTGATTCCAGAGTGGCATGAGGACATGTTGGGGGGTAATGGAACTTGTCTGGGTCTTTATTGTGGTAATTTCATGATTATTTGCATTCGTCAGACCTAATACAGCTGGATACTGGAAAGGGTGACATTTACTGTATGTGAGCTGTGTCTAGCCAACATAAAGAAGCCATTGCCGGTAACAGCAGCTTAGCCCAACAGTGCGAAAGTCAGGGAACCTCAAGTCAGGAGAATGTGATTTGAAAAGAAATATTAAAGAGAGAGAGAGACTTACAGACCTGTGGAAGAGTAGCAAGAAGTCAAGCATACATGCTGTTGGAGCGTCAGAAAGGGAGGAGAAAGAACAGGATAGACAACGATTTGAATAAATATTGGCCAAATATTAACCACATTTGTCCCCAAACAGTAACGTCACAGAACCAAGAAAGTCCGTGACCCCAGCAGGATAAATACACTGTTTTCATTTACCAAGGAACCCCCACTAAACTAAACGCATCAGGGTGAAACTACTGAAAACAAAAGGTGTGCGAGGAGAAGCAGTCGGGGAGAGGGGAGAATAAACGCACGTCGAACTGTCCCCCCTGCCCCCGCCCCAGTGTGAGTGACAGCTGACTTGTCCTGAGCAACGGTGGAGACTGGAAGACAGCATCTGCTAGTGTGCTGGAAACACTTAATCTAGAATTCTCCGTCAAGGAGAACTCTTTCAAAACTGAAGATGAGGAAATGAAACATTTGGAGATAAACCCAGGCCAAGAGAATCACGGGCCGACCTGCACTATAGGAATTGCTACGGAAGTTCCTCAGGCTGCGGGAGAGTCAGAATCCCTGGGAGCAGGGGAAGAACAGTCCTCTGGTTGAAAAGGCTGTCCACTCTCTGGCCCTTATCTCTTGCTCAGATTTAATGTCCTAAGATGTTCTGTTGTACTCACTGCCCAGCCCTGTGGTTTTTGTCTTTGTTTCCAAATTCTCCCAAGCCCATTAATCGATTCTGAAATCAATCTATCGGGTCATGGGACGCCTGGGTGGCTCAGTCGATTAAGCGTCTGCCTTCAGCTCAGGTCATGATCCCAGGGTCCTGGGATCGAGTCCCGCATCGGGCTCCCCGCTCCGCGGGGAGCCTGCTTCTCCCTCTGCCTCTGCCTCTCTCTCTCTATCTCTCATGAATAAATAAATAAAATCTTTAAAAAAAAAAAAAAAAAGAATCTATCGGGTCATGAGAGCAGTAGTTTACCTCTTAAGAGGTAGAGTGGAATGGGAAATAGCAGAGCCCGCTGGTATGAGGCTAACTTGTGTTTCAGGCCTGTGTGCTCATATACTGGTTTACAGGGTAAAATGTGTTGTTTGAGCTCTGGGTTGCAGGCCAGGATGTTTGGAAAACACTGCCCTAACTCCA
>NW_027892765.1:0-241 GCF_054177405.1 Leptonychotes weddellii | reverse complement strand
TCTGTCATTTCCTGACTTGTTAATTTTAGCCATTCTGACTGGTGTGAGGTGGTATCTCATTGAGGTTTTGATTTGGATTTCCCTGATGCCGAGCGATGTTGAACACTTTTTCATGTGTCTGTTGGCCATTTGGATGTCTTCTTTGGAAAGCTTTGTCTTTTATCCCCTGAACTTGATAAATTTTGGTAAACTTGGTAAGTAATCACCATTTTATTATCACTGTATTCAAACCTCTTATTCT
>NW_027892764.1:0-241 GCF_054177405.1 Leptonychotes weddellii | reverse complement strand
TGAATAGCTTAAATATCTGAACACTTTTAAGGGGGAAAAAAAAGGTATTAAAACAAAAGTGATTGGACATGAAGGGCTCCTGAAGGGCAGGTGAGCAAACTTGTAGAGATACATTGGGTGTGTTGGAGTGTGGGAGCAATTGGGAGCAGTTGAGGCTGAGAACATGCCAGACTAAAGGATAATAAAAGTGTCAAAACCATAGGAGTAATTTAACTATGTAAAAGTGAAAGAGAGGGAGTTA
>NW_027892763.1:0-241 GCF_054177405.1 Leptonychotes weddellii | reverse complement strand
ATGTTCTCAAGAGGGCCAGATCGCCGCTGGCTGGAAGGGCGAAAATTCTAGTCCTGGGGCACCTGGATTAAACCAAATAAAAATGGAGAGGAGGGGTGGCCACACCCAGGGAGGTCATCAGTCAAAACCTCACCTCACCGATGAAACTGTAAGCTCTGCACTAAAATGCCAAAACCACAAACAGTGCTGAGTCACTGGCTGGCCATGTGGTACATACAAGATTCCTAAGGCTGTCTCTACA
>NW_027892762.1:0-241 GCF_054177405.1 Leptonychotes weddellii | reverse complement strand
CCCTCAGTGCTGGGGTCCCGGGTGCTGGGGTCCCGGGTGCTGGGGTCCCGCGGTCCCACGGTGCTGGGGTCCCTGGGTGCTGGGGTCCAGTGGTGCTGGGGTCCTGGGTCCCCATGGTGCTGGGGTCCCGTGGTGCTGGGGTGTCCGGGTGCTGGGGTCCCCGGGTGCTGGGGTCCCCGGGTGCTGGGGTCCCGTGGTGCTGGGGTCCCCGGGTGCTGGGGTCCCCGGGTGCTGGGGTCCC
>NW_027892761.1:0-241 GCF_054177405.1 Leptonychotes weddellii | reverse complement strand
TGGCAAGATTTCATTCCTTTTGATGGCTGCATAATATTCCATTATATATATATATATATCTTCTTTATCCATTCATCTATTGATGGACCTCTTGGCTCTTTCCATAGTTTGTCTATTGTGGACATTGCTGCTATAAACACCGGGGTGCATGTACCCCTTCGGATCACTACATTTGTATCTTTGGGGTAAATACCCAGTAGTGCAATTGCTGGGTTGTAGGGTAGCTCTATTTTCAACTTTT
>NW_027892760.1:0-241 GCF_054177405.1 Leptonychotes weddellii | reverse complement strand
TGGGTGTTTTTTCATTTCTTAACCTGTAGATTTTTAAATTGTTCTTGTTGTTGATTTATTCTTTAATTGGATTGTGGTTAGAGAATGGTTTGGTGTAAGACTGATACGTTGAAATTCTTTTATTTGCCTTATGACCTAAAATATTGTTAGTTTTTGTGTTTCATTAGCACTTGAACATATGCTGTTTTCCAGTTGTTGGATATCCATTAGACCAAACTTACTGTGTTGTTCCAATTATCTC
>NW_027892759.1:0-241 GCF_054177405.1 Leptonychotes weddellii | reverse complement strand
AGTTCCTCCCTCTGAGCTTCACTGACCTGCTCAGAAAGGGACCTGGCCACAGTATCCTTGGGCCAAGGAAGACCTAGAGAGGTCAGCCCACTCCCCTATTCAGGGGGCCTGCAGAGCCCCTCCCCCCTCCCCTGGGGCTGTCAGTGGAGCATGGCCTATTCGTCAGCATCCTCCATTTATTTTGTGAGGTTGAGCGGTGGCGAACAAGACGCCCATACCTCTTCCAGGGTTGAGGGGAAGG
>NW_027892758.1:0-241 GCF_054177405.1 Leptonychotes weddellii | reverse complement strand
TGTACAGGGACCTTGACTGATCATTGAGTTTCTTTTTTTTTTTCTTTATGGTACTTTTTAAATTTTATTTTATTATGTTATGTTGGTCACCATAGAGCACATGATTAGTTTCCGACGTAGTGTTCCATGATTCATTGTGGGTGTATAACACCCAGTGCTCCATGCAGTACATGCCCTCTTTAATACCCATCACCAGGCTGGGGGGGGGGGGGGGGGGGGGGGGGGGGGGGGGGGGGGGGGG
>NW_027892757.1:0-241 GCF_054177405.1 Leptonychotes weddellii | reverse complement strand
GGAGGATGGGGCTGGTGCCGAACAGTCCAAGCTTCGAATCATGGATTGGCCTTTCTGGCCAGCAGTCCCTGTCCAGGAGCCATGCAGGAGCCCACCCAGAGTCCCCTCATTAGAACACAAGATGCTCCGAGTGCTCTCATCACTTGGGGGAATTTCAAGGGTTTCAGGTCACCTGTGCTGGGAACCAGGGTACGAATTCTGTCCCCCACCCACTTTTGGAAAGTCTGCTCATCCCCGGAGG
>NW_027892756.1:0-1576 GCF_054177405.1 Leptonychotes weddellii | reverse complement strand
TCCAGGAAGGCATCCATTTCTTCCAGGTTGCTCAATTTATTGGCATATAGTTGTTGATATTAATTTCTAATAGTTGTTTCTATTTCCTTGGTGTTAGTCGTGATCTCTCCCTTTTCATTCATAATTTTATTAATTTGGGTCCTTTCTCTTTTCTTTTCTTTTGGATAAGTCTGGCCAGTAGTTTATTGAGCTTATTAATTCTTTAAAAGAACCAGCTTCTAGTTTGATCTGATCTACTGTGTTTCTGGTTTCTAATTCATTGATCTCTGCTCTAATCTTAATTATTTCTCTTCTAATGCTTGGCTTAGGCATCGTTTGTTGCTTTTTCTGTAGTTCTTTAAGGTGTAAAGTTAGTTGGTGAATTCGGGATTTTTCTATCTTTTTGAGTGAGGCTTGGATGGCTATGTATTTCTCCCTTAGGACTGCCTCTGCAGTATCCCATAGGTTTTGGACTGATATGTTTTTGTTCTCATTGGTTTCCATGAATTATTTAAGTTCTTCTTTGATTTCCTGGTTGACCCAAACATTCTTGAGCAGAGTGGTCTTTAGTTTCCAAGCATTTGAATTTCTTTCAAATTTTTTCTTGTGATTGAGTTCCAATCTTAAAGCATTATGGTCTGAGAATACGTAGGGAATAATCTCAGTCTTTTGGTATCAGTTGAGACCTGATTTGTGACCCAGTAAGTGGTCTGTTCTGGAGAAAGCTCCATGTGTGCTCGAGAAGAATGAGTATTCTGTTGTTTTAGGGTGGAATGTTCTGTATATATCTATGAGGTCCATCTGGTCCAGTGTGTCATTTAAAGCTCTTGTTTCTTTGTTGATATTCTGCTTAGATGATCTTTCTGTTGCTGAGAGTGGAGTATTGAAGTCTCCTACAATTAATGTATTGTTATCAATATGACTCTTTATTTTGGTCAGCAACTGGCTTATGTAGATGGCTGCTCCCATGTTTGGGGCGTAGATATTTACAGTTGTTAGATCTTGTTGGAGAGACCCTTTGAGAATGATATAGTGTCCTTCTGTGTCTCTAACTACAGTCTTTAGTTTAAAATCTAATTTGTCTGGGGGTGCCTGGGTGGCTCAGTTGTTAGGTGTCTGCCTTCAGCTCGGGTCATGATCTCAGGGTCCTGGGATCGAGCCCCACATCGGGCTCCCTGCTCAGCGGGAGGCCTGCTTCTCCCTCTCCCACTTGCCCTGCTTGTGTTCCCTCTCTCGCTATGCCTCTCTCTATCAAATAAATAAATATAATCTTTAAAATAAATAAATAAAATCTAATTTGTCTGATATAAGAATTGCTACCCCAGCTTTCTTTTGAGGTCCGTTGGCATGGAAGGTGGATCTCCATCCCTTCACTTTCAGTCTGGATGTATCTTTAGGTTCAAAATGAGTCTCTTGTAGACAGCATATGGATGGGTCCTGTCTTTTTATCCAATCTGCAACCCTGTGCCATTTTATGGGAGCATTTAGGCCATTCACATTGAGAGTGACTATTGAAAGATACGAATTTATTGTCATCATGTTGCCTGTGAAGACCTTGTTTTTATAGATTGTCTCTGTAAATTTCTTTTTTTTTTTT
>NW_027892755.1:0-241 GCF_054177405.1 Leptonychotes weddellii | reverse complement strand
ATCTTGGCAGGACTGTTGAAGCTGAAGTAGGTCAAGCTGGGATGTCCTAGAGTTCTCAGTGCAGGGGGTGACATGGTGGGGACCTAAAACCAAGGTGGGCACAAGCTGGGGTTCCCAGGGTACTCCGTGCATGGGGCACCTTGGTTGTGTGAGGAGACATGAGCCGGCAGGTCTTGGAGCACTGTGCACCAAAGGTACCTTTAGCAAGCTATCTGGAGCCAAAGTGGTGTGGGCCTGGAGT
>NW_027892754.1:0-241 GCF_054177405.1 Leptonychotes weddellii | reverse complement strand
AGAATTAACCTCCATTAGGGGTGGACGAACCATGAGAGACGGTGGACTCTGAAAAACAGGCTGGGGGTTCTAGAGGGGAGGGGGGTGGGAGGATGGGTTGGCCTGGTGGTGGGTATTGAGGAGGGCACGTTCTGCATGGAGCACTGGGTGTTATGCACAAACAATGAATCATGGAACACTTCATCTAGAACTAATGATGTAATGTATGGGGATTAACATAAGAATAAAAAAAAAAGAATTA
>NW_027892753.1:0-241 GCF_054177405.1 Leptonychotes weddellii | reverse complement strand
TTTAGTAGCTATGTTGTGTTTCTTTTCTTATTTAACACAGAGAGAGAGAGAGAGAGAGCACAAGCAGGGGGAGTGGCAGGCAGAGGGAGAGGGAGAAGCAGGCTCCCCACTGAGCAGGGAGCCCGATGTGGGACTCTATCCCAAGACCCTGGAATCATGACCTGAGCCGAAGGCAGACGCTTAGCCGACTGAGCCACCCAGGCATCCTGCTATGTTGTGTTTCTTATAAAAAAAAATTACT
>NW_027892752.1:0-241 GCF_054177405.1 Leptonychotes weddellii | reverse complement strand
AAATGTTGAAATAAAATTATATAAAAAAGATATCATGCAAAAAAATAACCAAGAGAAAGTTACTGTGGCTATGCTAATATCAGAAAAAGTCCTAGAGAGAACACACTGATGGTTATCAAAGGGGAGGTGGGTGGGGGGATGAGGGAAATAGGGGATGGAGATTATGAGTACACTTATCTCAATGAGCCTTGAGTAATGTATAGAATTGTTGAATCACTATATTGCATATACACCTGAAACT
>NW_027892751.1:0-241 GCF_054177405.1 Leptonychotes weddellii | reverse complement strand
GGCTAATTTTCAATTTCAACTTCCAATTCAGTGGGGCCACTGTTTTAATATGTATATTATTAATGTTTTAGGAAATGACAGCATTAAATGTAATTGAAGACTTCCATTCCAAAGACAGGATTTGGAATAATAGATGCCTAATAACTTTATACACATAAGACACTTTAGTCAAAACATATGCGGGAAAAATCATCAGGCATGTAAACAAGAAAAATATGTAGAAATACATACGACTTGGCCA
>NW_027892750.1:0-241 GCF_054177405.1 Leptonychotes weddellii | reverse complement strand
TGACCGTGTTCTGTCCCGTGGGCACCACATGAGGAAAAGCAGAGGGCGGGGCTGCTGGATAACTTGTCTCTGGCCAGAGGACTCAGGTGACAGGTTTGCCTGGTCCTCAGTCCAAAGTGTTTTGTGTTTCTGCAGGAACACCCTGCCAGCCCCCCAAAGCCCTCAGTAAAGGTCACCCCACAGGCCTTAGGTGATGAGTGATCTTGTGCATACAAATCAGCAAACTCCCATAACTGACCCC
>NW_027892749.1:0-241 GCF_054177405.1 Leptonychotes weddellii | reverse complement strand
CAGAGCGGGCGGCTTAAACACAGATGTTTATAGAGGCTGGAGGTCCCAGATCAAGGTGCCAGCCAGTGTGGTTCCTGGTGAGGCCCAGTGCCCGGCCTGTAGCCACCCACCCTGGCTGCGTCCTCGCGTGGGAGGGGATGGTGGTGTCTTCCTCTGTTTTTAAGGGCACTCATCCCATCACAGGGCCCCATCCCCATGATCTCATCGCACCCGAATTATCTCCCATCACTGGGGCTTCAGC
>NW_027892748.1:0-241 GCF_054177405.1 Leptonychotes weddellii | reverse complement strand
ACATAAAACTTGCGTTTTAGGGGTGCCTGGGTGGCTCAGCCGGTTAGCATCTGCCTTTGGCTCAGGTCATGATCTTGAGGTCCTGGGATCAAGCCCCAAGTTGGGCTCCTTGCTCAGCAGGGCATCTGTTTCTCCCTTTCCCCTGCCCCCCACCCCCTCACCCCCCACCCCGCTCAGCCTGTCTCTCTCTCTCTCTCTCTCAAATAAATAAATAAAAATCTTATTTTAAAAACTTGCATTT
>NW_027892747.1:0-241 GCF_054177405.1 Leptonychotes weddellii | reverse complement strand
TGGGCCTCAGTAAGCTTCGCGGGCCTGGCCTCTGATACGGATGCCGCAGGCATGGCCCACGGCCCCCCGCAAGCTGCCCTCACCCCCACTGGGCAGATGAAGAGATGGAGGGCAGGGAGTGGCTCTGGGGACCCCAGGGCGCAGCACACGCAGCTACCTCCAGTGCACATTCCCCAAGGAAGCCTGGGAAGGCATCTCGAGCCTCTGGGGGGCCAGGGGCTGCATGCCCCACGGGGTTTGC
>NW_027892746.1:0-241 GCF_054177405.1 Leptonychotes weddellii | reverse complement strand
TTTTAATAGATCTCCTATGGTATTTTAAAATGCGTGCATTTCGATAAATGTATTTTGAGGAAATGCAAACATTTGTAACAGAAGGAAACTTTTTTTTTAACTTTTCTATGAAAGCATCTTGTTAGATTATATTAAAATGTTCATTTCTTGCTTGCCTATTGAGACTCAAGCTCATTGAATGTTTGTGGGTATGTATGTGGGGGAGGGGGTAAAGGGAGACAAGATTTTAAGAATTATATAC
>NW_027892745.1:0-1576 GCF_054177405.1 Leptonychotes weddellii | reverse complement strand
GTGTGTGTGTGTGTGTGGGTCTCCCAGGGTCACCCAATGCTAACCTTCGCTGTCCTAACGTTCTTTCATTTGCATGCACTTTGGATTAAAACAACTGCAAAGCACAAATGTAGATTGGCAGCAAAGGTGACCTTTCTTTAATACTTGAGTACAGCCTTGTTTCTATAAAAATGAAAGTTACCTTTGAGCATTGCGGTCCTTAAGTCTGGTGAAAAGAACCAGATGCTTTCCTAGCTTATTGCTGGTCAAGACTTTACCATTTAATTAGGCCTCTACAGGAATGCATTTGAGTCTATATCGGTTCAGATGTTCTTGCGCTGCTACGGCTCCCAGTTCCCACGGAGGAAAACGAAGTAGCGACACAACAGGCGGTTACGGGTATTCATGGAGAAGGTCATTCTACGCAGACACGACATGTTCTCTTTTGCCAGCGCAGGGGGCTGGCTGACTGTTTTAAGAATGGGGTGGTGTCACCCCTTGCGTTCTCAGAGAACTTAAGCAGGGTCGACGCCGGGTTTGAATGGCTGACAGAAGCTCCGACCAGGTTACTGCCGCCCAGAGCCCCCTGCCAGATGCATGAGCGGCTTTCTGCCAGCCACAGGCTCACCGCAGCTGCCTCCTGGTGCTCACAGCTGCCGCAAGACGGCGCCTGCCAGTCACACGCTGGGACCCCTGCCAGCTCCACAGCAGTCCCCACCTGCCACACGGCAGCCCTCCACCCGTTGTACCAGCCCTGCTGGCGCGTGCCGAAAAATCAGTCCACGGGATGCCTAAAATTAACTTCCCCACAGAGTCTCTTTCCCCTGAGTTTAGTGTCTGTGTGAGGTGTGGTTTGATTTTCTTCTTTCAGACAGTTTGCAGATTTTTTTTTTTTTTTTGCGAAGGGGCTCTTTTGCTCGTACACTGGCTGAGATGCTCTTGCAAACCTAAGTTTGCTTCTGACACCCTTGACCACGATCTCCTTGAGCTTAAGATCACTGAATGAAAACACCTGAATGTTAAGTTTGGAATCCAGATTCTAACAAAGTACAGCAACTTTAAATGATCTTCTCCTAAAGTATACAAAAAGCATAAGTTGTAAAAGTACCTTCCGGTACTTTTCAAATCTCCAGAATTCTCAGTCTTGAGCAAACAACTACCACCAAAAAAAAAAAAAAAAAAAACTACAAAAAAAGTTTTTTTTAAGGAGTAATCAAGTACAAACTGAGGTCTAAGATATTAGAATAGATGGAAAGGTACAAAATGCTTAAGACATGGGTTCTGTTCATAAGCAGATTTCAATTTACTCTGGGGCTGGAATAACATTTTACAGAGCCCTACAACATCAAAAACTCAGCCCACCTTTAATTACACATTGTACTCCACAGCCTAGGTGTACATGACGGTGCCAAGTGATAGGGGAAGCACAGATAATTGGTTGCTACATCAAGCTGTGACATCTTCTTTTTTTTTTTTTTTTAAAGATTTTATTTATTTATTTGAGAGAGAATGAGAGACAGAGAACATGAGAGGGAGGAGAGTCAGAGGGAGAAGCAGACTCCCTGCCGAGCAGGGAGCCCGATGCGGGACTCGATCC
>NW_027892744.1:0-241 GCF_054177405.1 Leptonychotes weddellii | reverse complement strand
GGGTCTAATGGGCCACCATGGTCTAAATGCAAGAACCAGAAGGAGAGAGAAGGAAGGTCTTGCCTCTGGGGAAAGGAAGGGTTTCCCGGTGTTTTAAAAGGAGGTTCTAGATGGAGGGTATTATGTTGAGTGAAATAAGTCAAACAGAGAAAGACATGTATCATATGATCTCACTGATATGAGGAATTCTTAATCACAGGAAACAAACTTAGTGTTGTTGGAGTGGGGGGTGGGGTGGGAG
>NW_027892743.1:0-241 GCF_054177405.1 Leptonychotes weddellii | reverse complement strand
TAATGATGTAATGTAGGGGATTAACATAAGAATAAAAAAAACAAAAATAAGGGTTGATATGATGAAGGGATGGAATATGACTGTAAAGATGAAAAGTATAAAAAATTTTATAAAAGGAATTGATAAGAAGTTGTTTGAAGAAAGAAAGTAGAGGATTTAAAAAAAGAGAGAAGAAAAAGGGAGAGAATATGATCAGGCATGAGACTAGAACAAAGCCATACACTGGAGATTTAGGGTATAT
>NW_027892742.1:0-241 GCF_054177405.1 Leptonychotes weddellii | reverse complement strand
AGGAACTCACCTAACCTCTGTTATAGCATTTCTGGTACTGAATTTTTTTTTTTTAAAGATTTTATTTATTTATTTGACAGAGAGAGACACAGCGAGAGAGGGAACACAAGCAGGGGGAGTGGGAGAGGGAGAAGCAGGCTTCCCGCGGAGCAGGGAGCCCGATGCGGGGCTCGATCCCAGGACCTTGGGATCATGACCTGAGCCGAAGGCAGACGCTTAACGACTGAGCCACCCAGGCGCC
>NW_027892741.1:0-241 GCF_054177405.1 Leptonychotes weddellii | reverse complement strand
TGAGGAACTCCATTCTAATTTCCATAGTGGCTGCACCAATTAGCATTCAACTGGTACACAGGGTTCTCATTTCTCCACATCCTCACCTACACTTATTTCTTGTCTTTTTGATAACAACCATTCTGACAGATGTGAGGTGTTGTCTCGTGGTTTTGATTTGCATTTCCCTGACAATGAGTGATATTGAGCACCTTTTCATGTACTTGCTGGTCAACTTCTCTGTCTCCATTAGAAAAATATC
>NW_027892740.1:0-241 GCF_054177405.1 Leptonychotes weddellii | reverse complement strand
ATACACTAACAATGCAACTGTAGAAAGAGAAATTAGAGAATCGATTCCATTTACAATAGTACCAAAAACCATGATATACCTCGGAATAAACCTAACCAAAGAGGTAAAGGATCTATACTCTAGGAACTACAGAACACTCATGAAAGAAATTGAAGAAGACACAAAAAGATGGAAAAACATTCATGCTCATGGATCGGAAAAACAAACATTGTTAAAATGTCTATGCTGCCCAGAGCAATCT
>NW_027892739.1:0-241 GCF_054177405.1 Leptonychotes weddellii | reverse complement strand
GTACATATCTAGGAGAGCAGTTGCTAAGTCATATGGTAACTCTGTTGAACTTTTTTTTAAATTCTAATGTAGTTAACATATAGTGCTGTATTAGTTTCAAGTGTACAATATAGTGATTCAGCACTTCCATGTATTTCTCAGTGCTCATCAGGGTAAGTGTACTCCCAATTCTCTTCACCCACCTCCCCCATCCCCCCACTCACCTCCCCTCTGGTGACCCTCTGTTCTCTATAATTGAGTC
>NW_027892738.1:0-241 GCF_054177405.1 Leptonychotes weddellii | reverse complement strand
TATCTATTTATTTGAGAGAGAGAGAGAGTGAGAGAGAGAGAGAGCACAAGAAGGGGGAGGGTCAGAGGGAGAAGCAGACTCCCTGCCGAGCAAGGAGCCGGATGTGGGACTCGATCCCAGGACTCCGGGATCATGGCCTGAGCCGAAGGCAGTCGCTTAACCAACTGAGCCACCCAGGCGCCCAGTCATAATCTTTTCTTGGTCTCTCTGCCAAGTGTCTAGCATTACTGGAAACAAATCA
>NW_027892737.1:0-241 GCF_054177405.1 Leptonychotes weddellii | reverse complement strand
GGTTCAAGGATGCGCCTCCAACGTCGGCGCCTAGTAGGTGCGCGGTCAGGAACTGGCCCGCGAACGGGGGGTCGGTGCGTGAACGAACCTACGCTGCGTGGAGACGGGTCAGCAGGTTGGGACGTGCTGATCCCGGGGGCATCTCCCACCGGGAACCCCGATGCTGCCGCTTGTGCAGCTGGGGCTCCGAGGACGCACCCCCGAGGAAACACCCAGGGAGTGCACCCGAGGTGCGGGGAAG
>NW_027892736.1:0-241 GCF_054177405.1 Leptonychotes weddellii | reverse complement strand
CGTCCACAGGAGCCCGTGTGTGCCCGGTCAGAATGGGGCACATAAGCCCACACAGCGCAGTGCGGGGCCCACAGACCGCAAGCCCCAAGGAGACCTCTGGCCTTCCGGTTGGGGCTCCCTGGGGAGGTCAGCCCAACCCTGCTGCGGGGGGCAGGGAGGTGCAGGCCGGGACAGACTCCCCCAGTCCCTGCGGGCTCCGCCAGGATCAGGGGCAGCCCCCTCCCCTGTGCTTGGCCCTGCT
>NW_027892735.1:0-241 GCF_054177405.1 Leptonychotes weddellii | reverse complement strand
GATGTGCACAGGCGTCCATGAATACGTTTACAAGCAACTTCTATCCTACGGCTGCATGAACATCAAAAGGATGCCATTTCCGGTGGTAGGGGTGTGAGTTTAGCCACGGAAAGGCAGAACGTGGCCATTAAAAAAATTCCCCCAAGATCACCAGATTGGGAAAGTTGGGGAGACGTTGTCCGGCAAGAGCTGTGAGGACAGGGTGATTTATGAGGGAACGTGAGCTAGCTGCAGTCAGGAG
>NW_027892734.1:0-1576 GCF_054177405.1 Leptonychotes weddellii | reverse complement strand
ACAGACTGTGATCTCTCTGCTCTGAGGCAGAGGGTTGGAAACTATCTCTTCTGCTCTGAATCTCAGAAGAGATGCGAAAAACCACCAGGGAAAGCCGCCAGAGAACAAAAGCCCCCAAAAACCGGTTTTCACTGAGCCCATCCCCCACCACAGGGGGCAGGGCAACTCTGCCCAAACAGGGTTGCCTGAGTAACAGCACGGCAATCCCCTCCCGCAGAAGACAGGCTGGGAGAACAAGAGGCCGGCAGCCTTAAGGTCCCTATAAAACAGGTGCATCTTGCTTGGGTTGTGGTCAATAACCTGGACTCTGTACATTCCCTCAACTAACCCTCAACAAAATGACTAGGAGGAGGAAGCCCCAAAATAGGAAAGACTCAGAGACTGTGACTTCTGCCACAGATTTACAAATGAATACAGATATAATGAAGATGTCAGAGATGGAATTCAGGATAGCAATTGTGAAGACAATAGCTAGAATGGGGAAATCAATTAATGGCAACATAGAGTCTCTAAGGGCAGAAATAAATGCTGAACTGGCAGAACTTAAAAATGTTATCAGTGAGATCCAATCTAATCTAGATAATCTAACAGCTAGGGTAAGCAAGGCAGAAGAATGAATTAGGGATCTAGAAGACCAATTAATAGACAAGAAGGAAAAAGAGGAGGCCAGGGAAAATCAACTCAAAATCCATGAAAATAGAGTCAGAGAAATAAGTGACACCATGAAACTTTCCAATGTCAGAATTATTGGAATCCCTGAGGAGGTGGAGAGAGAGAACTAGAAGATATATTTGAGCAAATCAGAGCTGAGAACTTCCCTAATCTGGGGAATGAAACAAACATCCGTGTCCTAGAGGCAGAGAGGACCCCTCCCAAGATCAAGGAAAACAAGCCAACACCCCGGCATGTAATAGTAAATCTCGCAAATCTTAGAACTAAGGAAACCATCTTAAGAGCAGTTAGGGGGAAGAGATTCCTTACGTACAGAGGGAGGAACATCAGAATAACGTCAGACCTATCCACAGAGACCTGGCAAACCAGACAGGCCTGGCAAGACATATTCAGGGTACTAAAGAGAAGCACATGCAACCAAGAATACTGTATCCAGGAAGGCTGTCATTTAGAATGTATGAAGAGATGTGGAGCTTCCAAGACTGGCAGAAACTGAAAGAATATGTGACCACTAAGCTGGCCCTGCAAGAAATATTAAGGGGGGGGGTTCTATAAATGGAGAAAGACCCTAAGAGTCATATAGAAAAGAAATGTACAGGGACAATCTATAAAAACAAGGTCTTCACAGGCAACATAATGACAATAAATTCATATCTTTCAATAATCACTCCCAACGTGAACGTCCTAAATGCTCCCATAAAACAGCACAGGGTTGCAGGTTGGATAAAAAGACAGGACCCATCCATATGCTGTCTACAAGAGACTCATTTTGAACCTAAAGATAATCCGGACTGAAAGTGAAGGGATGGAGATCCATCTTCCATGCCAGCGGACCTCAAAAGAAAGCTGGGGTAGCAATTCTTATATCAGACAAATTAGATTTTAAACTAAAGTCTGTAGTTAG
>NW_027892733.1:0-12978 GCF_054177405.1 Leptonychotes weddellii | reverse complement strand
TCTTTCAAAATACATCTCCAAAAGCTAGTGAAACAAAAGCAAAAATGAACTTTTGGGACTTCATCAAGATAAAAAGCTTCTGCACAGCAAAGGAAACAGTCAACAAAACAAAGAGGCAACCCACAGAATGGGAGAAGATGTTTGCAAACGACACCACAGATAAAGGGCTGGTATCCAAGATCTATAAAGAACTTCTCAAACTCAACACCCAAAAAACAAATAATCAAGTCAAAAAATGGGCAGAAGACTTGAACAGACACTTCTCCAAAGAAGACATACAAATGGCTAACAGACACGTGAAAAAATGTTCATCATCATTAGCCATCAGGGAAATTCAAATCAAAACCACATTGAGATACCACCTTACACCAGTCAGAATGGCAAAAATTGACAAGCAAGAAACAACAAATGTTGGAGAGGTTATGGAGAAAGGGGAACCCTCTTTCACAGTGGGAATGCAAGTTGGTACAGCCACTTTGGAAAACAGTGTGGAGGTGCCTCAAAAATTTAAAAATAGAGCTACCCTATGACCCAGCAATTGCACTCCTGGGTATTTACCCCAAAGACACAGATGTATTGAAAAGAAGGGCCATATGCACCCCAATATTCATAGCACCCATGTCCATAATAGCCAAACTGTGGGAAGAGCCAAGATGCCCTTCAACAGACAAATGGATAAAGATGTGGTCCATATCTACAATGGCATATTACTCAGCCATCAGAAAGGATGAATACCCAACTTTTACATCAACATGGATGGGACTGGGGGAGATTATGCTAAGTGAAATAAGTCAAGCAGAGAAAGTCAATTATCATATGGTTTCACTTATTGGTGGAACATAAGGAATAGCATGGAGGACATTAGGAGAAGTAAGGGGAAAATGAAGGGGGGCAGGGGCGCCTGGGTGGCTCAGTTGGTTAAGCGACTGCCTTCGGCTCAGGTCATGATCCTGGAGTCCCGGGATCGAGTCCCGCATCGGACTCCCTGCTCGGCGGGGAGTCTGCTTCTCCCTCTGACCCTCCTCCCTCTCATGCTCTCTGTCTCTCATTCTCTCTCTCTCAAATAAATAAATAAAATCTTAAAAAAAAAAATAAAGGGGGGCAGAATGGGAGGAAGAGATGAACCATGACAGACTATGGACTCTGGGAAACAAACTGAGGGTGTTAGAGGGGAGGCGGGTGGGGGGATGGGTTAGCCTGATGATGGGTATTAAGGAGGGCACGTACTGCATGGAGCACTGGGTGTTATACAAAAACAATGAATCATGGATCACTACATCAAAAACTAATGATGTATTGTATGGTGACTAATATAACATAATAAAATAAAATAAAATAAATAGAATGCATCCCATCCTGGTTTGCAGAGGAGAAATGATTCTCCTTCCTCTTTGCCTACATGTGTTATGCTACTCCTCAGTCCCAGAGGGAAGAGTCCCTCCTCCCTGTGATGGGAACACTGTTCTGTCACCTTCATCCTTCCCAACCCCACTGCTCATGTACTCGAGCTGGCAGTCCAAAAACCTGGAGTCATCCTTAACATTCTTTCTTTATATTCCACATTCAATTCTGCCTTCAGAATGCTGTGACCAGTGTTGGGATGGTAAATGTGAAACAATCTACTCTCAGAAAGGAAAAGAAGCCTGATTGGTAGTGCTTGTGGACTTCTGTGGTGTCAACACTCCCACTGTGACCAATTACAGGCTGAAAGTGTTTAACAATTCACTTGCAAAATTCCTGAAAAGCTCTCAGGAGTGAGTGCAAGTCTCCTCCCACACCCCAGTGAGCTCCACCCAGAATCTACACACTGCTCACTCCCAGGGCTGCTCCCTGGTCTCAGCCACCAGCATCCCTTCCTGGACTATTGCTTTTTCTCTAACAGGCTCTCCAGTTTCAGCCACAGTGATTCTGTGGAAATGGAAGTCAAACTGTGTCTCTCCTCTGCTTCTTCCTCCTGTGAACCTGCATGACTCACTCACTCCCTCTTTCAAGCTCTGCTGACATGTCACTTTATTAAAAGCCCTTTCCATAAACCACCCTATATAAAATATCAGTTCCTCTCTCTCAGTCTGTGTTCCCACAGCTCATAATCTAATTAAATTCTTGCCTTAGTACTTATGATTTGTATAATAGTGCAGGACAGAACAATGACGGTGCAGCTGAAACCATGCAAAGTCATCTCAATAATCAGTGGGAGAAAAACAATTTTTCTGTGACCTTTAAAAACATTTCTCAAAACACAGAAATTCTCCAACTGTCAGTTATGAATGTATAGAGAAATGAAAAAACAATAAAACTATTATTTATTTGGTGTACTGTCATTTCAAACATTAGAAACACTGAAAAAGGAAGTGTTTTATTTTTTTATAAAGAGTCATCAAGAGTAGTGGGCACAGTGCTTGGCCTCTTCTGATCACATAGTTGACCATACAGAGCCAGCATCTGAATCACTCCAGTCTCAGTTGGGATCAGCTTCCAACATTCCATCCCTTCCACTTTTGATGTTGTGAAATCCTTACAATATTAATTTGAATATTTCTGGTGTCACATCCTCTGGGACATTTTCACCCTTTGCCCACCCCCCCTCCCAACCACCACGACGACTTCAGTGATGTTGTAAGTTTGCCTTCATTCTGCTCCTCTGGCTGCATATCCATGCTCTAGGGACCAGCATCCCAGTCACGATTCCTGTGGTAGCTCTGCCTTCATGAGGCCCACTCACATTCAGTTTGAACTTCACCTCTAGTCTCATCTCTTTTCATTTCTACATCACACTTTCAGCTTTGTGCCAATTCCCTTTTGCCACTATTCACTTTTGTACAATGTCACCTGGGTTCCTCGCTGGGAGACCAGGAGACAACACAACCACCTGCATTACTGTCTGTGGGAAAGTGAGTAACGGAGTCACAGAGAACCACCACTACAGGCTTTGAAAGATTTGATGCTTATTTATCGTGATGAGCACCTGTTAGTTACATAGAGATTCGTGGCCTGAAGAAGAGCTGGCAGCAAAGTTTGTACTTCATGCAATTGCTCATGGAAAATTCCTCCATGGTAAATGAAACTGAAACCAAGTGTTGGGGCACTGATGGTATTTAACTGACCTTTGGAAACTGACATTCATGCATGTCAACACCATGCAAAGTGAGAACTGCCTGTGTGTGTTTGTCTCTTCCTCAAATAGGATGTGGACTCTGACAGAGAAGGGACTGTCCCAGTCCACAGTTGCCAGACAATGATGGACATGTGTTAGGCCATCACATTTTTAAAAAATAAATTGGGGAATACTTCCTTGAAGACACCAGTTTTTACAAGATGTCAAATTTTAAATAACATCTTTTTTCATTCCATCATCTGCTGCATGTACCTAAAACCATTTTGTTAAATACTACTCTCTTCTTGTGTTTAAAAATTCTATCAGAATTTCTTATCATCCCAAAAGTAAGCAAGTGGAATTTTAAAAAACAAAACAATAACCCACTGATTGGAGTATGTCAAACAGGTACAGGAACCTTCTGGTAGAGCTCCCAATGGTCAAAGTATAACGGTTTGAGCAACAAGTAAGTAAAGTAACATATCTGGTTCTGTTCTGGTCTGAATGTTCTTGTCCCCACAAAATTCGAGTGTTAGAATCCTCAAGCCCACGTGATGGTGTTAGCAGGTGGGACCTCTGGAAGGTGAGCAGGTCATGAGAGCTCCACCCTCATGAGTGGGATTAGCCCTTATAGAAGAGGCCCCCCAGAGCTAGCCAGCCACTTCAGCCATGTGAGGACACAATGAGAAATCTGTAGAGGGCCCTTTCCCAACCACGCTGGCTCCATGATCTCAGACCCTAGCCTCCTCAGCTGTGAGCAAGAGCTTTCTTTTGTTTATTTGCCACCCAGTCTGGGATATTTTGTTATAGCTGCCTTAATGACTAAGACTGACTATAACCCCATATATGAAATAAGTATCTTTGAGCCCATACTGATATAAATGAATAATTGAATAAATTAATAAATTGAGAGAAGAAAAAATATCCTGTGCATAAAGTCCCAAATGATTTAACTAGATACTTCACCCTCAGGAGGGGACCCTAACTGCCCATCCATGAAGGGCAAGCTGCTTGTTGTGATTCCCTTCCAAAAAGGACAGAATGGTCCTGAAAAATACGGTTCAGCCAGGTCACGAGTTCACCAGCAGTCATAAACCACGGCCACAGTGTGCTCCCTGATATAATGTGGTAAGAGCGGCACTTTTCCTCTGTGACCTTCCTCCCCAAGCCCATCACCCCTGTCTGCTTATGAGAAAAGCATCCAACAAATTGCAATGACATTCCACCACATAGCTGAGCAGCACTCCTCAAAACTGTCAGGCCATCACCATCAAGGAAAGTTGAAGAAGTTGTCACAGATGGGAGAAACCTAATGAGACATGTCAAATAAATGTAATGTGGTATCTTGCATGGAATTCTGGAACAGAAAGGAACATGGGGTAAAAACTAAGGAAATCTCTTCTGGAGTGAATGTTTCTGTCTCTCCAAAGTGCATGTGTTGAAATCTAATCCCCAGTGTGATGGGATTTGGAGGTGGGATCTTTGACAAGTAATGAGGTCTTAAGGGTAGAGTCCTCATGAATGGGATCAATGCCCTCATGAAAAGAGGCCAGCCAGCTCACCCCATCCACCATGTGAGAATGTAAGTTGTCAGCAGTCTACAGCCACAAAGAGGCTTCTCATCACAACCCAACTATCCTGGCACCCTGATCTCAGACTTCCAGCCTCCAGGACTGTGAGAAGTAAGTTCCTGTTGTTTCAAGGCATCCAGTTTATGGTGTTTTGTTATAGCAGCCCAAGCTAAGATAAAATCTAAATATACTATGGACTTTGGTTAATAATAATGTACCAATATTGGCTCATTAATTATCACAGATGTACCACACTACTGTCAGATGCTAATAAGAGGGGAAACTGTGTGCAGCTGTATATTGGAACTCTGTACTATTGTCACAATTTTATTCTAAATGTAAAACTGTTTCAAAAATTACGTCTATTAAAAAATATGTCAACATCTTGTCCTCAGCTGGATCTCTGCCTCTTGCACCTCATTGGGGGACAAGGCAAGGAAATGTGCGGTGGGGAGACGTCTGTGTTTTTATACCCAAGTTTTATCTGACTTCACAGCTCTGAGGTTCATTCTCCTCCTTCCTCTGTCCTCTGCTAGAGCTCACTCCAAAGCCAGGCACTCAGAGATCCCAGAAGAACCTGCTTCTCAGTGCCCCATGATAGTCATCCTAAACGTTTCCAATTAGTAAAGCCCAGGTTAGACCAAGAGGGGTCAGAGAACTCTGGACCCTTGGGTGAGGTAGAGTAGCTTTAAGAACTCAGAGGGGGATGCAGTTAATCCATGTCCTGAGCCCAAGAAATTGAGGTGGAAGGGGCTGTGCAGAGGGTGGGGGAGGCTGTGATGCACTAGGCCTGAGCAGATGGCCCTCAGCTGTCAGCTCTCTTTGGGATGGCCTCAGTTGAGGAGAGCCACCATGCCCAAGGTCATGCCTGGGACAGTGCCACATCCAGTGGCTCATCAACATGGGGATGTAAAGGTCCAGCCTCTCAACCCAGCTCAGAACTCTGAAGAAACATCCTAGCACCAGAGCTCCACAGGAGATCAACTGAGGTCTTCTTTAGGACTTCACTGCTGCTCAGCTTCTTCTAAACAATTCCGCTCCCTTCTCCTCCTAACCACCGATGGATCCTAAAGTACTCCCTGAAAATGGCCTGCTTATTAATATTCATCTGAGCACCTGTTTCCCAGGGAACCTGATGTGGAAGAGAGAGGCTGTGGTGGGTACCAGAAAAGGTGGGGATTCTTTTTTCTCTAAGGGCTAAGGAAGGCATTGAAGGATGGATTGTTTACCCTATCACTTACCATATATCATATACAACATACCAGACACATATGCCATATATAATATACCATATACAATATACCATATACCACATATCACATACCACATGACATATGCAATATACCATTACCATATACCACATACCACATACAACATACCATATAAGGTATACCACATAGTATATGCCATAGACCATATACAATACAGCAAACAGTCTTAATAAACAAGAGCAATAAGAATCTACAAAACTGTTTATACAAAAAAGGAGTTTACTCAGATCTGTGTTGTAGTAGACCCTGGATAAAGTAGAAGGTAGAGCTTACAGTGGGCAAAAGATTTGGGGATACCCTATTAGGAAGTAATAGTTTTCATTCACACCAGAGATGACAATGGAGATGGAGAAATAGATTTAATAAGTGTTTAGGAGGTAAAAATAACAGGGTCTGGTAATTTGTAGACAAGAGTGGACAACTGAGGATGTAGAACATGGGCCTCTTCTTGGTTTGATCAAATGGGTAGAGGATGTGCCACATACTGAAGGGGAGAAGAAATTGTCCCAGTGCAGACTATGAACTCACCTTTGAATATTTCAGCTATACAAATGAAAATTTCATGGTCCAAGGATATATAAGCCAGCCACCAAAAAGTGGATTCAGGATTGGAACCTAAACTACATCTGGTTGCAAAGCCAATGCTCCTGACCATCAAGGCACTAAAAATCCCAGGCTCTGTAGAGTTTAGAGTCTGATGGGAGGTGTGAGGTCTGCTGGAGGTGGGAGGAAGTGTAGTATTCTGGACCTTGAAGAAAGATCCTGTACAACCCGCAGCAGGGCCCATGGATGGTGCCCCAGCATGGAATTCATGATTCCAGAACAATGTGATAGGATGTGACATCACAAGGGGAGAGGAGTCTTCTCATCTCCTATATGCAGTTTGGGCCTGCTGTGGACTCTCCTCTTGTTCTAACACCTCTCCTGGCCTTAACATCCTATTGATCCCTGAGGAGGCATGGCTCACAAGGAAGCAACAGCGAAATCATCCTAGCAGTCAGTGCCTGACTATGGACTCGTGGACACTAAAGGGTCACCAGCTGAGTGTGGACTGAGAGTCTCAACACAATCTTTGTGCTTGGGTAGAACCCATTGCAGAGGTGAGAAAGAAAGAAGCCAGCATGCTTGTTCCTTTCTCTTTCTAAGAATGTTTCTTCTGTCCCTCTACTCTAGCCCCCAGAGCTAGCCCCAGACCCAGCACAGACAGCAGAGGCAGCCCTCACATTTCAGTTGTGTTTCTAGGTGTATTACTTTCCCTCTTGCAGAGTGTTGCCCCAGCCCCACCTTCCCTGTAGCCCCTTCCATCCCCTAAGACACAAATCATCACCATCTCCAAAACTCTAACCTCTTTCCCACACCATGTCTCTGGACCTCTACATCAGGAGGGGTGCAGGTTGGTGAGATCTCAGTTGGGATGAGGCTCAGGAATGAGCACAAGTCTATGACATGCTTTTAACTATGGAAAAATCAATCATTTCTAGCAGCAACTTCTCAGCTTGTGGCCACCTTGCCTGTCCATTTTATAATCTCAAAGAAAAACTGTTTAAGTCCCATGGTATTTCCTCTCATCACAATCCCCCTTCCTCTGACATCATGGAGGCAGGGAGTGTCTTCTCTCCTCAGAGTAGAGAGTCCTGGGCCTCTCCAGGACAACACTCAGACAGAGAAGTCTCCAGGGGCACCACGATGCATGTCCTTGCCTCCCGATCCTGCCCACCTCTACCATCTCTGCTACTGACTCTGCTGGTGAGATTCACAGGTGAGTTGTGGCTCAAGTATGTGTGATGAGGACTCCCCTATGCTTGTTTACTGTGTTCACCTCACCTGTTTACCTAGAATTTCCTGGGCGAGGGTTTTCTCTAATCCATCCAGAATTTATATAACTAGATTGGAATAGCTCCCCATTCACAAAATCTCCCAGTGGCCGAGTCTGTTCCACACTCTTTTGTTCAGGGAATGGGCACACACTAATGGTCACAGGGCTGAGCACAGCACACACATCAGAACTCTCATCCCCCATACCCTAGGAACAAAGAACATGTCTTTCAAATTTATTACCACCACACAGATGCAACTTCTCAATGAAGAAAAGCATGTTGGAGAATATGAAATTATAAAGCAAGAAAAGAATTCACAATGCTTCCATCCTAAGATAATCACTGTTAAAAAATTTGCAGAGGTTTCTGTGCTCATGGAATATTGGCCAGAAGTGGTCACTAGAGGTCTCTGGGTCAGCAATGGAAGCTGAACCCTGCAGGCTCTTCAGGGAATTAAGCAGTTCTGCCTCTGCTTGCTGAAAAAGCTAAAGAAGCATGTAGAGTCTCCCATTGGTCCATGTTGGCAGAGGCTTTGAGTCCCAATTGCCACAGCAGATGGCTTGAGGGATTTAGATCAGATGAAAGAGGAACCCAAGGCCTTTATCTGAGTATAAGCAAGAAGGAAGAAAGCTTGGATGTTTTGGGAAAGAGTAAAATATATGAGACACACACACCCACTGGAGAATGTTAGCAAACATTTAAATGGGAATATTTCATAAAATCTCTTCCAGAAAACAGAAGAGAAGGAAACACTTCCCTACTCATTTGATGAGGCCATTATTACCTTGATAGAAAAACCAGATAGACTGTACATAAAAAAATAACTACAGACCAATATCTCTCATGAACCTAAATGCAAGAATCCTGAACAAAATTTGGCAAATAGAATTTTGAATGTGTAAAATTATATACCATGACTAAGAAGGATTTATTCCAGGCATGCAAAGCTGTTTCAACATTTGAAAATCAATCACCGTAATCCATCACATCAAGTTAAAGAAGAAAAACTGCATGATCTTATCAATTGATGCAGAAAAATCATTTGACAAATCTAACACACATTCATGATGTAAACTCTTAGCAAAGTAGAAATAGGAGGGAACTTCCTCAATTTGATAAACATTTACAAAAAACCCTGCATCATTATACTTAATGGTGAAAGACTGTTGTGGGGTTTTTTTGTTTGTTTTTTGTAAGATAAAGACTGAGGAAGGATGTCCCTACTCACAACTCTTATTCAACATAGTAGTAGAAATTGCAGGAGAGAGAAGGACAGGAAGAAAGGAATGGAGGAGAAAGGGAAGGGAAGGGAAGGGAAGGGGGCAGGGAAAGAAGTTGAAAAGGAAGAAAAAAAAACTTCCCTTATTTGCAGATGACGTGATTGTCTACATAGAAAATCCCAAAGTATCTACTTAAAACAACAACAACAAAAAAAAACTCTTAGGGTTAATAAGCACATTAAGCAAGGATACAAGATCAACATACAAAAATCAGTTATGGCTTTCCTCAGGCTTCCTAGTGGCCACCTCTTGAGGCCTCACCCCCAGGCTGGATGCCTCCAGTCTGGTCAGCCTCCTTTGCTTCCGGGAGACGTGAGCTGAGCAGTTAAGCCGAGATTCAGGCGGGACTTTTCCAACGCCCCAGGGCCCTTCTTGCCACGGAACTACCCCACCTCCAGCGATTTATTTATTTGAGAGGAGCAAGGTGGCAGAGAAGGAGACCTGGATTTCGTCTGGTGCCAGGAATTCAGCTAGATAGTTATCAAACCATTCTGAACGCCTACAAACTCAACAGGAGATCAAAGAAAAGAATAGCAACAACTCTGAACAGAAAAGCGACCACTTTCTGGAAGGTAGGATGTGCGGAGAAGTGAATCCGAGGCAATATTCGGGAAGATAGACGGCGGGGGAGGGGACTCCGTCGGCCGCTTCTGGCAAGTGATAGAACCACGGAGCACAAAATCGGAACTTTTAAAAGTCTGCTCTGCTGAGGGACGTCACTCTGGTGGCTAAGCGGGGGGTGGAACCCTCGTGGGACAGTATGGTCTCAGGACCCTCAGGGTCACAGAAAGACCGGGGGTGCCTGAGTGCGGCAGAGCTCCCAGGTATCGGAGCGGTGAAGCCAGCTGCAGAGACGGAGCCGAGGCACGGGCTCTCAGCTCGGGGTTGCCATAAACCGTGATCCGAGGCACAGTCAGGCCACTGCTCCTCCAGCAGGGACCCAACAAGCAGCAGATCCGGGGAGACTCACCTTCTTCCCCGGGAGGAATGGCGCGGGAGCGCATTGCAGGGATCTGCTGGGTTTGGAGACTCCACCCGGGGTCAGGTGCCAGAGATAGAAACGCGCGGTCACAGGCCGGGTGAGCATGGAGTGCGGCCAGAGACCGGGGAGACGGGAATGACTGACTGCTTTTCTCTGGGGGTGCACTGAGGAGCGGAGCCCCGAGTTCTTGGCTCCTCCGGGGCGGAGACTGGGAGGCCACCATTTTCACTCTCGTCCATCAAAGCCTAACGGAAAGCTTGCAGGGAACAAAAGCTCCTGAGGGCAAACCCGAGCAGATTACTTACCCAGACCAGGTAAGGGCGGGGCAATTCCGCCTCTGGCAAAGACATTTGGAAACCACAGCAACAGGCCCCTCCCCAGAAGATCAGCGAGAACAGTCAGCCAAGACCAAGTTTACTGATCAATGAGAACGGCAGAACTCCAGCGCTGGGGGAATACTGCACATAGAATCCATGGCTTTTTTCCCATGATGCTTTAGTCTTTCAAAGTTAATTTTTAAAATTTTCTTTCTTTTTTTCTTTTTCTATTTTTTTAGTTGAATTTTTCTTCTTTCCTTTTTCAACCAACATCTTATCAATTCCTTTTTTAAGATCTTTTTTAATTTTCATTTTTACAGTCATATTCTATCTCTTTATTGTATTTAACCTTATTTTTTTGTATATATATGTTTTTCTTTCTTTAAAATTTTGGGATACAGTTTCTTCTAACAGACTAAAATATACCCTAAGTCTAGTGTATGACATTGTCCTAGTCTCCTGCCTGATTCACATTCTCTTTTCTTTTTTAATTTTTTTCATTCTTTTTTTCAACCAACTTCTTATCAGTTCCTTTTTTAAAATCTTTTTTAATTTTCATCTTTACAGTCATATTCCATCCCTTCATTGTATTTACCCTTATTTTTGTATGTATATAAGTTTTTTTTCTTTAAAGTTTTCTTTCTTTCTTTAAAAGAGGCAATTTTTCTAGCAGACCAAAATACACCCAGAATCTAGTGTGTGGCTCTGTTCTATTCACCAGCCTGATCTTTTTTTTTTTCCCCCTTTCTTTTCCTCCCATTTTCAGGTCTCTTCTGATTTGTTTAGTGTATATTTTTCTGGGGCCGTTGTTACCCTTTTAGCATTTTGTTCTCGTGTTCATCTTTTCTCCTCTGGACAAAATGACAAAACAGAAAAACTCACCTCAAAAAAAAGAACTAGAGGCAGTACCGACTGCCAGGGACCTAATCAATACAGACATTAGTAAGATGTCGGAACTAGAGTTCAGAATGACGATTATAAAGATACTAGCTGGGCTTGAAAAAAGCATGGAAGATACTAGAGAAACCCTTTCTGGAGAAATAAAAGAACTAAAATCTAACCAAGTTGAAATCAAAAAGGCTATTAATGAGTGCAATCAAAAATGGAGGCTCTAACTGCTAGAATAAATGAGGCAGAAGAGAGAATTAGTGATATAGAAGACCAAATGATGGAAAATAAAGGAGCTGAGAAAAAGAGAGATAAACAACTACTGGATCACGAGGGGAGAATTTGAGAGATAAGTGATATCATAAAGCGAAACAACATTAGAATAATTGGGATCCCAGAAGAAGAAGAAAGAGAGAGGGGGGCAGAAGGTATATTGGAGCAAATTATAGCAGAGAACTTCCCTAATTTGGGGAAGGAAACAGGCATCAAAATCCAGGAGGCACAGAGAAGCCCCCTCAAAATCAATAAAAATACATCAACACCCTGACATCTAATAGTAAAATTCACGAGTCTCAGAGACAAAGAGTAAATCCTGAAAGCAGCTCGGGACAAGAGGTCTGTAACCTACAATGGTAGAAACATTAGATTGGCAGCAGACCTATCCACAGAGACCTGGCAGGCCAGAAAGGACTGGCATGATATATTCAGAGCACTAAATGAGAAAAATATGCAGCCAAGAATACTATATCCAGCTAGGCTGTCATTGAAAATAGAAGGAGAGATAAGAGGCTTCCAGGACAAACAAAAACTAAAAGAATTTGCAAACACCAAACCAGCCCTACAGAAATATTGAAAGGGGTCCTCTAAGCAAAGAAAGAGCCTAAAAGTAACATAGATCAGAGGAACAGAGACAATAACAGTAACAGTCACCTTACAGGCAATACAATGGCACTAAATTCATATCTTTCAATAGTTACCCTGAATTTAAATGGGATAAATGCCCCAATCAAAAGACACAGGGTATCAGATTGGATTAAAAAAACCCAGACCCTTTGGTATGCTGTATGCAAGAGACTCATTTTAGACCCAAAGATACCTCCAGATTGAAAGTGAGGGGGTGGAAACCATTTACCATGCTAATGGACATCAAAAGAAAGCTGGGGTGGCAATCCTTACATCAGACAAATAAGATTTTAAACCAAAGGCTATAATAAGAGATGAGGAAGGACACTACATCATACTTAAAGGGTCTATCCAACAAGAAGATCTAACAATTTGGGGTGCTTGGGTGGCTCAGTCATTAAGTGTCTGCCTTCAGCTCAGGTCATGATCCCAAGGTCCTGGGATCAAGCCCCACATTGGGCTCCCTGCTCTGCAGGAAGCCTGCTTCTCCCTCTCCCACTCCCCCTGCTTGTGTTCCCTCTCTGTTGTGTCTCTCTCTGTCAAATAAATAAATTAAATTAAATAAAAAAGAAGATCTAACAATTTTAAATATCTATGCCCCTAACATGGGAGCAGCCAATTATATAAGCCAATTAATAACAAAATCAAAGAAACACATCAACAATAATACAATAATAGTAGGGGACTTTAACCCCCTTCACTGAAATGGACAGATCATCTAAGCAAAAGATCAACAAGGAAATAAAGGCTTTAAATGACACACTGGACCAGATGGACTTCACAGATATATTCAGAACATTCCATCCCAAAGCAACAGAATACACATTCTTCTCTAGTGCACATGGAACATTCTCC
>NW_027892732.1:0-241 GCF_054177405.1 Leptonychotes weddellii | reverse complement strand
GACCTGAGCCGAAGGCAGTCGCCCAACCGACTGAGCCACCCAGGCGCCCGGAACTGTTAATTTCTAACGGTGTTTACCGAGGTCATGAGTGGGAACGTCCGTCTGCAGGCGAAGCACGCAGCAGTACTTCGAGCTGGGGGCGGTTACTTCTAAATAGCTCAACAAACCACACACGGTGTTGGAGAAACTTTCTGAGGACCAGGCGCTAGTTTTCTGCCGTCCTGAAAAGAATGCGGACGAG
>NW_027892731.1:0-241 GCF_054177405.1 Leptonychotes weddellii | reverse complement strand
ACCTGGACGGCTTCTTAAAACGAGATCGCTGGCCTGCACCCCCAGCATTTCTGATTCCGTAGATGTGGGGTGAGGACCAAGGACTGTGTTTCTAATGAGTGAAGTAAATGCTGCTAGTCTGGGGGCCACACTTTGAGAACTCTTGTCATAGTGTTGAGGGGATTAAGTCCTGACTAGGGGTTGTCAAACTTTTTCTATATGTGGTCACATAGTAAACATTTTAGGCTTTGTCTCAACTACT
>NW_027892730.1:0-241 GCF_054177405.1 Leptonychotes weddellii | reverse complement strand
CACACACATGCACGAGTGCACCCAGCAAACCCTCTGCCTTCCTCCTTGTGTTAGGAGGGAAAGGCCGTGCGTGGGAACCACAGTAGCTAAGGTGAGCAGGGCTCTGGATGAAAGAGCAGGGTGGGGGCTCAGCACCTGGGAGTGTGGTTTCCAGGTTACACCAGCAGGTCAGAACGGACTTCCTCAAGAAGGAGACTTCCGAGAAAAGACTGGAAGGAGGTGAGGAGTGACCGTGGACATC
>NW_027892729.1:0-241 GCF_054177405.1 Leptonychotes weddellii | reverse complement strand
GGAACCGTGCTGGCCTTGGGGAAGGGCCCTCGGGCCGGTGCAGAGCCCGGGCTTTGCTCCTGGAGCGAGCTCGGTTGGAACGTGAGTTCTGCCGCGCCCACGCTGACCCGGCGTGTAAGCTCCCTAGGGCTCAACTTCTGGACGGGTAAACCGGGTGTAGTCTCAGTACAAGTCCGAGGCCTTGCTGTGCGTTGTACACGCTGCCACCCGTCCCTAAGATGCCCGGCCCAATGTAGGTGCC
>NW_027892728.1:0-241 GCF_054177405.1 Leptonychotes weddellii | reverse complement strand
CAGAGAAAGGAGATTTAGAAGAGGCGTAGGACTAAGAGAAGGGTAGAGGGTGGGCCTGGATGACAACCGGTTATTCGGGCAGCGACCTGGAGAAGGAGAAGTGAGCCAAGCGGATGTCCAGGAGGAGAGCCTTCCAGGCAAAGGCCCTGGGGCTGGATCCCCTCGTGCCGGCCGAGCAATAGTGAACAGCAAGGTTGTCAGGGCAGCGAGAGGGGCAGCCGTGTGGGAGATGTGTTCAGAG
>NW_027892727.1:0-241 GCF_054177405.1 Leptonychotes weddellii | reverse complement strand
TTTGGCTTAAGCATGATGAACACCTAAATAGATCACCATAAGATAATGTGGATGTTCAGTAATAGAGACATAACCACGGTTTTATGGAGCGCAAGGAGCTGAGGGAAAGCGCGGAGGTGGGTCATCAGGAATGGCTTCCTGTAGAAGGTGGTGTTGGACAAGGAGGGAAGGCGCGTCAGGCTGCGGGAACGGCGTGAGCAATGGAGTGGTGCTGAGAACCACAAGCAGTTCAGTGCTGCTG
>NW_027892726.1:0-241 GCF_054177405.1 Leptonychotes weddellii | reverse complement strand
CTTTCGGCTTATCTAGACTTTCAACACACCTTCCTCTCACTGAGCCTACTCATTTCTAGCTTTTGAAAGTGAGAGATGTGTGACTCTTCCTTTCACTTGGACACTTAGAGGACATTGTCGGGTTGTTGACTGGCCTACTTTCAACACTGTTGTGTCTCAAGGATCAGGGAGGCCTGAGGAGAGGGAGAGAGAGGGGGGAACATCTTGTAGATGGAGCAGTCAGAACACGCACAAACCAATT
>NW_027892725.1:0-241 GCF_054177405.1 Leptonychotes weddellii | reverse complement strand
GGAGGATGGGGCTGGTGCCGAACAGTCCAAGCTTCGAATCATGGATTGGCCTTTCTGGCCAGCAGTCCCTGTCCAGGAGCCATGCAGGAGCCCACCCAGAGTCCCCTCATTAGAACACAAGATGCTCCGAGTGCTCTCATCACTTGGGGAATTTCAAGGGTTTCAGGAACCCCGTACCAGGAACTGAACACAGAGACCAAAACATTTATTTTCTATTATCTCACAATTATATAAAGGAGCA
>NW_027892724.1:0-241 GCF_054177405.1 Leptonychotes weddellii | reverse complement strand
ACATCATCTGACCCCACCCCTCATTTGACCCACGGGCAAACCGAGGTTAGGAGGGAAGCACTTCGCTTCCAATTCACAGTCCAGAGCAAGACCAGGGCTAGGGCTCCGGGCTGCCCGTGTGGGCTCATTCCAGCCCAGGAATGGCTTCTCCTCCAAGAAGTCTTTGTCACCCTGAACCCAATTCAGGGACCTCCCTGCACCCTAGCTGCTCCCTACACCTTGCCAGGGGCAGTGAGTTCAC
>NW_027892723.1:0-241 GCF_054177405.1 Leptonychotes weddellii | reverse complement strand
ATGAAGGTTTCGATGTAGGATAGCATCTATTCCGGAAACGGAATTCCCAGGGAGAGAGCCACCATCCAGGTGAGCCTGGGTCTTGAAGCCACAACAGGTTTGAGATACCAACACCTTCCGTGTCTATCAAGGTCATCTGGGGTCCCAAGGCAAATTCTTGGGGACCAAATACACATTTGGGGGATCGGGGGCCTGCCCCGACCCCTGCAGTGCCCGGCAGAGGCAACCTTTCCAGGCTCCA
>NW_027892722.1:0-1576 GCF_054177405.1 Leptonychotes weddellii | reverse complement strand
GCAGGAGGGCATCTCAGCTTGCTGTTAGGCAGGACGGAGGCAGGTGTCCAGACCCTTATCCGCCACGTGGCTCTGTTCTCGAGGAAGGCAGTGTTAACAGAGAAACTGGAAGTTTTGGGAAGTGATCCTCTCGCTGGAACCCACACCTGAGAGCCTCAGCCGGGCCCCCCCACCGCCATCCTGGGAAGAGGCCCCCAAAGCTGGACAGGGAGCTCAGCCATGTCCAGGAGCAGCGTAGGGTGTGCTCCCCCCGAATAGTGCTGTGATTGCCCAGGGGTCTCAAAGTGCCCTTTTTATCCTCAGCAAGAAAATCTCAGCTCGTGGGTCCCGCAAAATATCAAGAAGAAGGAGTGCGTGTACTTTGTGGAGAGCTCCAAACTGTCAGACGCGGGGTGAGTGGCCTGGCAGTGTGTCCGTGCCCACGGCGTGGCTGTGTGGCCTTGGGTGGCTGTGTGGCCTTGGGTGGCTGTGGCATTTCCGCTTACCCCTGGAGCTTGCTGGGGGGAGCAGCTTCACCCCGTCCTGCTTGCAGAAGAGGTGCAGAGAACTTAGGTGACCCGTCCAGGGTCATAATGGGACCCCTCTGCAGTGGTGCTTGGACTTGAACCCAGTTGGGCACCAGTGGGTGCCTCTAGAATGCTCTAGAATGCTCATTTCCCTCTGGAGTCGAGAGTGTCACAGGTTCGGGGACCACAAGGGGCCTCAGGGAGAGCCCACAAGCCAGGCCCCTCACCGGGGAGGGTGCCACATACAGACAGGGACTCCTGACCCCAAAGCCCCTCCGCACCATTGTTGCCACCCCTCCCCATGGAGCCCGGGGCTCTGGTGTGGCCGCCACGACCACCTCCACCAGCAGCAGTGGCCACGGTGCCTCCACGCTGCGGGACACTTCACTCTGGGGCCGCTGGTTGCCCCCTGAGTCGGGGGGAGGCTGCGGGCAGCTCCACAGGAACCTCGCGGGAGGCGTGGTGTGGCTTGGCGTTCCTTGCGGATGCACGGAGCATGTCTGTGTTCCTGCCTCCCCTGCGGCCACACCCGAGTCTGCACTGTGCCGGACAGGCCACGTCCTTTCTTACTTCTTCCACTCCTTCTTTGTGGCCAACGCTGCCTCTGCTGAGCAGCCCTCCCTGACTGCACTGGGAAGTAACCGCTCCCTCCCCACGCTCCATGTACCTGTCTTTCATACCAGTCGACTGCACCACGATTGTGTGGCTTTGTGGTGGCAGAGTCACCTTCTCTCTCCCCATCGTGGACCAATATCATGCAGCTCAACGTGTCACATGACGCGGGAGGAGCAGCCTGTGCGGGAAGGCCCAGTGTGGGGAAGGTGGAGGGACGATGACGCGGAGTCAGGCAGGAGTGGTCCCCAACGATGATGCCGTTCCTGGGGTCCTGCGGCATGCCCCGGTGTCACCCTGCACACGTGTTGGGGTTCACGCCCCGCACGTCCTGCACACGTGTCGGGGTTCATATCCTGCACACGTGTCGGGGTTCACATCCTGCACACGTGTCGGGGTGCACGCCCCGCACGTCCTGCACACGTGTCGGGGTTCATATCCTGCACACGTGTCGGGGT
>NW_027892721.1:0-241 GCF_054177405.1 Leptonychotes weddellii | reverse complement strand
CAACCGTCCCGGGCCTTTTACCGGGCCGGACTCCCTGCCGCCCCCCGGTCCTGGCTGGGGAGGGGCCCGGTCTGAGCAGTTTGCTGGAGCGGCGCCCTTAGTCTTAAAAAGGAGTTTTGCTCATCAGAAGGAGCTCCATCCCCTGAGGGTAAACGCAATAAAAAGCACATAAATGCAAGAAATTAGAGCTGGCCCAGGCAGAGAGGGGCCCATCCTGATTGCTAATCAAATCCCCATTCCT
>NW_027892720.1:0-241 GCF_054177405.1 Leptonychotes weddellii | reverse complement strand
GAAAGAGAACTACCTGCACTCATACACACATGCACACACACTAACTTCTAAAAATCTATAAGGAATGAAATTATATTCCTTTATGGGAAACTCTATGATGTTTTCCTTGTGATACATAAAGCATTGCCTTTTTGCCTTTATGATAAATGAAGTCTCTCTGGAACTGATTATAACACACATGGGAAGCAAATTGCTGAAACAAATTTTTTTTTAGCAACATGAAAATTCCAAATACATCTAC
>NW_027892719.1:0-241 GCF_054177405.1 Leptonychotes weddellii | reverse complement strand
TTGTGGACACTGCTGCTATAAACATCGGGGCGCACGTACCCCTTCGGATCCCTACTTTTGTATCTTTGGGGTAAATACCCAGTAGTGCAATTGCTGGGTCGTAGAGCAACCCCTATTTTTTAATCTGGCTTCCTTCCTATTTTTGGTTCCATTTGCCTTCTCGCTTTTTCTTATCCTTTCTCTAGTGAGACCGCGACCTCGTGGGATAGCCTCCCGAACCCTGTGCCATCGGGGCCCTATT
>NW_027892718.1:0-241 GCF_054177405.1 Leptonychotes weddellii | reverse complement strand
GCTCAGCGGGGAGCCTGCTTCTCCCTTTCCCTCTGCCTGCCGCTCTGCCTACTTGTGCTATCTCTCTGTCAAATAAATAAATTAAAAAAAAAAAAAAAGAAAGAGTTCTGGAACGAGGGAGTGGGGATGGTTGCGTTGTGAATGTGCTTCATGTTACTGAGCTGTACAGTGCAAAATGGTGAAGAAGGTGAACTTTATAGTGTATTTTATCACACTTAAAAGAAAGTAAAAAAAAAAAAAA
>NW_027892717.1:0-241 GCF_054177405.1 Leptonychotes weddellii | reverse complement strand
AAGTGGAAGGCCTGGGATATCTTTTAGGGGAGATGACAACTGAGCTGAATCTGATGAGTTCACCAGTCTTCCTAATTTTAGGAAGAGTTTAAGAGCATGTACTGGGGCAGAAATTTGTATTGTAAGAGGAAGGGAGATAGTGATTAATTTTAAGAGAGTGATTGAACCAATTAAATGTAAACTTATAAAAGTACTTTGGCCTCAATTTAAAGGATAAGTTGGAGAAAGAATTTATATTGGG
>NW_027892716.1:0-241 GCF_054177405.1 Leptonychotes weddellii | reverse complement strand
TCTGTACATTGATTTTGTATCCTGCAACTTTGCTGAATTCATTATCACTTCTAGCAATATGTTGGTGGAGTCTTTCAGGTTTTCTACATAGAGTATCATGTCATATGTGAATAGTGAAAGTTTGACTTCTTCCTTGCCAGTTTGGATGTCTTTTATTCCTTTCTGTTGTCTGATCACTGAGGCTAGGACTTCCAGTACTTCCAATAGCAATGGTGAGGGCGCCTGGGTGGCTCAGTTGGTT
>NW_027892715.1:0-241 GCF_054177405.1 Leptonychotes weddellii | reverse complement strand
GCTGCAGTAGCCAAGGGTGCATGCTCCCTCCCATGTATGGCGCCTGCTCATTCGCCAGCCCGTGGGTAACTTCTTTAGAAATTACTGGTGTGGTTGGCCTCCCAGGCTGTCTGGGTCTCGTGCTATTGTGGCTCTGTTAATTGCAGGCCCACGCACATCAGATGCTCTGGATCTGAGACTCTGACCACATGGCCCTGGGTGCTGGGAGTGCATGAGGACGGGGCATACCAGAACAAAAGCA
>NW_027892714.1:0-241 GCF_054177405.1 Leptonychotes weddellii | reverse complement strand
AAAAACAAGATGGCTTGTGAGATTTTTAGTAATCCTGGATTGTGTCTGGGGAGAAAATGTGACAGGAGTAGTTGTCTCTACGGCTTCAGTGAAGACCAGGAAATACATGATCCAGGCAAATATAAATCCACATGTGAGTAAGAATTCCATGTCTTCCCGGAGTCCATAGTGGAAGAAGCATTAAAATGTGTATGCTTAGGGCGCCTGGGTGGCTCAGTTGGTTAAGCGACTGCCTTCGGCT
>NW_027892713.1:0-241 GCF_054177405.1 Leptonychotes weddellii | reverse complement strand
AGCTGTGGGAAAATAAATTTCTGTTTCTCAAGCCACCCATGGTATTTTGTCAGCTGACTGAGACACTATCACTATGTTATCATTGTTTATGTCAAATCTGTTTAAATGTAGGGATACGGAGTACCACAGAGGCTGCAGACATGAAGGATGCCTGAAGTAGTCTGGAATGATTCTGGACCTTTGCAGACTTTCTAAATGAGTGGGAATAGCTACTGAATCCACTTGTGTCTGGGGGCAGTTG
>NW_027892712.1:0-241 GCF_054177405.1 Leptonychotes weddellii | reverse complement strand
TAGATGTTGGTGGGGACGCCTGGGCAGCTCAGTCAGTTAAGCGTCTGCCTTCAGGTCATGATCCCGGGATCGAGTCCAGCATCTGGCTCCCTGCTCAGTGGGGAGACTGCTTCTCCCTCTGCCTGCCTCTCTCCCTTCGTGTGCTCTCTCTCTCTCTGACAAATAATTAAATAAAATCTTTAAAAATAATAAAAAAAAAATAGATGTTGGTGTGCTCCCCAGCACTAAAACCACTGATCAT
>NW_027892711.1:0-1576 GCF_054177405.1 Leptonychotes weddellii | reverse complement strand
TGGTAAGCCAGATTCTGGGGCTGAGAAGAAAGAAGAGGAACACCAGGAAGTCACCATGATTCTAAACAGGTTGTGCCAAAGAGAGATTATAAACTTTCAATCAGTGGCAAACTGGCTTCCCTAAGCTGCATAAAAGGCCAGAAATCATGAATCTGATGACTGGATGGAAACCCGGTGGGGAAGCACACTGTTCTGTGACTGGGGAGGGAAGCGAGCAGTGCTTTTGAAGGAGGTGCAGAATATGCTTTGCATCGTAGGACAGAAGACGGGTTCAGTCTAGTCTAGACGCAAGATTCTCTTTTTCTCTCATGATAAGGAAAGCTAGCAGAAAGTGTATTTAAACCACTTCTTGAGCTTTAACTTTTTTTGATAATATACTGGAGAAACTGATAAACAAGTCCAAGCTGATACATATATACATAGCTTTTAATAATGTAAATAAAACAGCCACATGTTAATCCACGCTGTACTGCTTTAAGTGAATATACACTGTAAAAACATTTGTTAGTTGAGGTGGCCTTTTTCTTTTTTTCTCTGAACAGGAATGTAAATGTCTATTTCACTAGAAATGACAAGTTTCTTGGTTGTTTGTTTTGTTTTGTTTTTATCCAAAGAAAAGTGAAATATAAGACAAGCTGATGACAAAGTATTTGTCTTCTACATCAGGCATTTTTATTTTCAAATACAATCCTCAACAACCCTCCTCAGCTAAGTCTTAGCCTGTTTCAGGAAGGCTTGGAGTCAATATGTGACACTCTAGTCCCAGGGAGAGGCTTTTAGAGGACCTAGTCCAATCTTTGTTTTGTTCTTACAGAAAAAGAAACTGAAGCCCAGAAAGATAAAGTGGCTTGGCCAAAATCACATGGTTAGTGACAGAAACAGGATTAAAACACCAGTGCTGTGGGTCTCAGAATGAATCAGTAAATTAAGGACAGGCACCAGGATGACACAAAGGACAAAATTCCCTTCTCAAATCTTGTCCTGCAGCAAGGCTGGGGGGGACGGGCCTGAGACCACAGTAGGAACCATAACTGGTCTACACTTCCTTGGAGTTATTTAGGCTCATCCAAAAAAAAAGGAAAAAAAATGATGCTGGAACAACCGGACATCCTGATGTAAATAAATAAATCTAGAAAAACACTATATCCTTCACCAAAATTAACTCAAAATGCATTGTAGACCTAAATGTAAAATGTAAAACTACCAAGTGTGTAGATGATAACATTGGAGAAAGCTAGATGATGTCGAGTGCAAAAATGAACATTAGATACAATACGAACACATAAATTATTTTTTAAAGATTTTTTAAAAGAAATCTCTACACCAAACATGGGGCTCAAACTTGCAACCCTGAGATCAAGTATCATGCGCTTCACCAATGACAGCCATAGGTTCCGAGGCCTAAATTCTTACTATTATTCTAACAAATAGCTTAAGTATTTTATTTGTTTGCAACTCAGCTTGTTAACAGTATATAATGAAAATGTACAAAGAATAATGTTGCAGTTTTTGGTTAAATTTAAGTCAAAGACATTCATTAATAAGGAATCTTTGAGTAAGAATATTCCAGAATTTC
>NW_027892710.1:0-241 GCF_054177405.1 Leptonychotes weddellii | reverse complement strand
TCATGAAAGAAACTGAGGAAGACACAAAGAAATGGAAAAACGTTCCGTGCTCATGGATTGGAAGAACAAATATTGTTAAAATGTCTATGCTGCCTAGAGCAATCCAAACATTCAATGCAATCCCTATCAAAATACCATCAACTTTTTTTTCAGAGCTAGAACAAATAGTCCTAAAATCTGTATAAAACCAGAAAAGACCATGAACAGTCAAAGTAATGTTTAAAAAGAAAAGCAAAGCAGG
>NW_027892709.1:0-241 GCF_054177405.1 Leptonychotes weddellii | reverse complement strand
GTAATAGGGTAAGAAATACAAAGTAAAAGTAAAAAGGGTGTTAATAGTAGAGACATAAAGAGAAAAGCAGCAGTACAACTGACCTAGCTGGAAGATGGAAACAGAAAAAATCAGAGACTATGCCAAGATTTCAAAATTGGATGGCTAAGTGAATAGTTGTGCCATGACTAGAAAGAAGAAAGTCGTGTTTCCTAACTTACAGTGAGGTGATGCTTAATTCGATTATTACTCATTATACGTT
>NW_027892708.1:0-241 GCF_054177405.1 Leptonychotes weddellii | reverse complement strand
GTATCACCCCCATTTTTCTGATGATGGAGAAATCAGTTTGCATAAAAGGTCACAATAAGTAGTAAAACTGAACTGGAGCACGGCCATCTATCATCCAAATGCTGTTCTGTGCTGCCTGCTTCCAGAGGCTCCTGGAGAAAGATTAACAAGGTTATGAATTCTAAGGTGGTTTGAACCTTACTTTCCTAGACACTGGGCAGTTTTTCTGCTGAGGAACTCAAGTAAATGAAGACTTAAAGCC
>NW_027892707.1:0-241 GCF_054177405.1 Leptonychotes weddellii | reverse complement strand
CTCTGTCTCTCTGTCTCTCTGTCAAATAAGTAAATAAATATTAAAAAAAAAAAAAAGAGTGAGGCCCATTCCAGATCATTCCTTCTCAGAACATCAGGCCCTCGTGGGGGTTGTACTTACTCAATTAATTGATGCTTGATGTTCTTAGACCAGGATAGTGCTCTCTACTATTAATGGCCTTTTTTTTTTTAATTCAAGAGCTTATTTACTCACTTATTTAATAATTTTATCTTTCTTATTT
>NW_027892706.1:0-241 GCF_054177405.1 Leptonychotes weddellii | reverse complement strand
ATGGAGCCCCACATCGGGCTCCCTGCTCAGCGGGGAGTCTGATTCTCCCTCTCCCTCTTCCCCCTGCTCATGCTCTCTCTCTCTCTCTCAAATGAATAAATAAAATCTTTAAAGAAAAAAGATTTTATTTTTAAGTAATCTCTACACCCAACATGGGGCTCAAACTCACAACCCCGAGATCAAGAGTCGCACGCTCCACGGACTGAGCCAGCCAGGTACCCCTCAGGTTTACATTTTTAAA
>NW_027892705.1:0-241 GCF_054177405.1 Leptonychotes weddellii | reverse complement strand
ACTGACTGAGCCAGCTAGGCACCCCATGAGTGCATTTACTTTTGTTCATCATGTGACATCTGGCCCCTAGCACAGCCACTGTGTCCACAAAGTGGCACTCAAAGATATTTGCTGGATGAATGAAAGATTGCATAAATGATTGGCACAAAAAAATCCCCCTTAGGAATATAAGCCCAACATTAAATATTATTAAAGATCACAACTCAAGTACCTAAAAATCATAACTCAAGTACCTAAAGAT
>NW_027892704.1:0-241 GCF_054177405.1 Leptonychotes weddellii | reverse complement strand
ACCTGTGTTTTTATCAGGCATCTCTCTTTGCGACCTTTTTTTTATCAGCAAATAATTTCAAAGAAGTGTAATATACATACAGAAAAGTGCCCCACAATTAGTTTTTAAAAATTACTCATATTCATGTAATTGGGCAAGTAATAGGATGTAACTAGCATTCTAGAAGCTTCTCTCCTGCTCTCTCCCAGTCACTACCACTTCCCATGAGAGGTAGCCACTATCATGACCTCTAACACCTTTG
>NW_027892703.1:0-241 GCF_054177405.1 Leptonychotes weddellii | reverse complement strand
GACTTAAGTTCTTCTTGTATTAGGAAGACCAGGACTTCGGGTGCCTGGCTGGCTCAGTGGGTGGGAACATGCGACTCTCGATCTCAGGGTCATGAGTTCGAGCCCCATGTTAGGTGTAGAGATTATTTAAATAAATAAACAGGAGGGAAGGGAGGGAGGAAGGAAGGAAGGAAGGAAGACCAGGGTTTTAGAAGCAGCCGGGGCTGGTTTTAAATCCTGGATGCTCAAATTCTTTGTAAAG
>NW_027892702.1:0-241 GCF_054177405.1 Leptonychotes weddellii | reverse complement strand
ATGCTACTAATTGTTTTCATTAAGCAATTATGTGCTTGCCTAAACCTTGAGCACATGCTGTTATTTGCATGAAATGTTTACCACACATACTTGGTCCAAAGGAAAGAAAGCTCTTAAAATTGAGTTAGGTCCTTGGGGCACCTGGGTGGTTCAGTCGGTTAAGCGTCCAACTCTTGATTTCAACTCAGGTCATGATCTCAAGTGTCGTGAGATTGAGCCCGAGTCAGGTTCTGCGCTCAGC
>NW_027892701.1:0-241 GCF_054177405.1 Leptonychotes weddellii | reverse complement strand
CTAGGCAACCACTCTTGTACTTCCTATCTCTATTAATTTGCCTTGTCTACAGATTTTCAAAAAATGAATTGAACAATATGTGGTCCTTTGTGACTTTCACATAGCATAATGTTTTTTAGTTCATCCATGTTGTAGCATATTACAATATGTCATTCCTCTTTACTGCCAAACTGTGTTCCACTGTATTCATAGTACTTTTGAAAAACAACTATTGCATGTAATTCAAAATCAAGAGAAATAT
>NW_027892700.1:0-1576 GCF_054177405.1 Leptonychotes weddellii | reverse complement strand
TTTTTTTTTTTTTAAGATGTTATTTATTTATTTGAGACAGAGAGAATGAGATACAGAGAGCATGAGAGGGAGGAGGGTCAGAGGGAGCAGCAGACTCCCCGCCGAGCAGGGAGCCCGATGCGGGACTCGATCCAGGGACTCCAGGATCATGACCTGAGCCGAAGGCAGTCGCTTAACCAACTGAGCCACCCAGGCGCCCAAAATATACCAAGAACTCTTAAAACTCAACAATAAGAAAACAATCCAATTTAAAAATAGGCAAAAAAATCAGAACAGCTATATCACCAAAGAATATACACTGAAGGCAAATAAGCATATGATAAAATCTTCAACATCTTGGGGCGCCTGGGTGGTTCAGTCGCTAAGTGTCTGCCTTCGGCTCAGGGTCCTGGGACTGAGCCCCACATCGGGCTCCCTGCTCTGCGGGAAGCCTGCTTCTCCCTCTCCCATTCCCCCTGCTTGTGTTCCTCCTCTCGCTGTGTCTCTGTCAAATAAATAAATAAAATCTTTAAAAAAAAAAATCTTCAACATCTTGTGCCATTAGGGAATTGCAAATTAAAATGGGATACCACTACACACCTATTAGAAAAGCTAAAATATAAAATAATGATAATACCAAATGCTGGTGAGGATATAAAGCAACAGAAACTCATTAATTGCTGGTGGAAGTGCAAAATGTTACAGTCACTTTAAAAGACAGTTTGGTGGTTTCTCATAAAACTAAATATGTACTCTTACCATATGATAGAACAATTGCATTTTTTGGTATTTATCCAAATGAGTTGAAAATGTGTCCACACAAAAACCTTCACACAAATGTTATAGCAGCTTTTGTTACAATTGCCAAAACTTAGAAGGAATCCAGATGTTCTTTAGTAGATGAATAAATTGTAGTACATCCAGACAATGGAATATTATTCAGCACTAAAAAGAAAGACAATGGAATATTATTCAGCACTAAAAAGAAATGAGCTATCAAGCCACAGAAAGGCATGGAGGAATCTTAAAGGCACATTACTAAGTGAAAGCAGCCAGTCTGAAAAGGTTAAATACTGTATGATCCTAACTATATGACATTCTGGAAAAGGTAAAAAGAAGACAGTAAAAAAAAAAAAAAAACCACTGGTTGCCAATAAATCCCAGAAATAAAATATAAATCCCAAACTAATAAAGAGTATAATAGGAAAAAATACTGATCAAATAGAAAGCAAACAGAAAACATGCACACAAAGAAAAGCATTTCAAAAAACAGAGTAAGAAGCCAATAATAAATCTAAATATATCAATAAGCACAATGACCATGGTAGATTACATTAGTGTTCAAAAATAATTGCTTCCCCTTCACTGCACTGATATCAGGCTTGGCCATATGATTTTTTTTTTTTTTTTTTTATTTGAGACAGAGAGCATGAGAGGGAGGAGGGTCAGAGGGAGAAACAGACTCCCCGCCGAGCAGGGAGCCCGATGCGGGACTCGATCCCGGGACTCCAGGATCATGACCTGAGCCGAAGGCAGTCGCTTAACCAACTGAGCCACCCAGGCGCCCCTGGCCATATGATTTGTTGAGTAACACAAA
>NW_027892699.1:0-241 GCF_054177405.1 Leptonychotes weddellii | reverse complement strand
AAAAAATCAACTCTAATAAAAATAATACACCGCTGCATGTGATAATGATAAAATTATCGTGAAGATAATGCTAACGCAGGAAAATATACAAAATTGTACCTTCCTTTGGATATAGCATTTGGAAGCAAGAGAAGTTGAAATACTTCATGTGGAATTATGAATTTTGCTTTGTTTTGTGTGCTCCATAAGAAAAGCTTTAGGGCGCCTGGGTGGCTCAGTTGGTTAAGCGACTGCCTTCGGC
>NW_027892698.1:0-241 GCF_054177405.1 Leptonychotes weddellii | reverse complement strand
CGATGGACAGCCCCATTATTGCAGATTTATCATTTTTTTTTAAAAGATTTTATTTATTTATTTGAGAGTGAGAATGAGAGAGCATGAGAGGGGGAGGGTCAGAGGGAGAAGCAGACTCCCTGCCGAGCAAGGAGCCCGATGCGGGACTCGATCCCGGGACTCCAGGATCACGACCTGAGCCGAAGGCAGTCGCCTAACCAACTGAGCCACCCAGGCGCCCCTGCAGATTTATCATTTAAAT
>NW_027892697.1:0-241 GCF_054177405.1 Leptonychotes weddellii | reverse complement strand
AGTTCTCTGAGATGAGGGTTAACAATGGCTTTATAGGACATGGTCTGGCCTGGTTTGTGGAAATGATTCAATGCATCTTACGTAGAGAAATTGTCACCCACCCTAGGCTAGTACAACTTGTTCTTCCTCTCAACACAAAGGATTTTGTGTGTTTGTTCATCTTTGTTAATGTGGATGCTTTTAAAAATTATTGCAGCTGGGACGTCGCCTGCGCTCTGCGGGGTGGCGGGACCGCGGAATC
>NW_027892696.1:0-241 GCF_054177405.1 Leptonychotes weddellii | reverse complement strand
CCGATAGCAACTGTAAACAAAATGCGAACAAGTCTTTGGGTCGGTGGAAGAATGACCCAAAGCACATCAAATCTGGCGAGACTCTGTTGCTGAGAGGACATGCGTGGAGAATCACACGTGTATATGTCGCTCAGCTTAAGAGCAATCATCAGCCTGTGTGCGGTGGACAATTGAAAGCCACGTATAAATGCAGGGCTGCATGTCTTTGAAGACCCGCAAGATGGCATTTGAAGAAGACGCG
>NW_027892695.1:0-241 GCF_054177405.1 Leptonychotes weddellii | reverse complement strand
TTCATGACCAGTCATGTTCACTTGGAGGGGTTAAGTGACAAGGTCCCCCAAATGTCAGCATTTAAGCCAGCAAAGTTTCATTTCCTCATGTCATCCTGTGCCCACGGAGCATCTCCAAGGGTTCTTGCTCACTGGAGTCACTTCCAGTCCTGCCTATGGGTTTTGTCCTCCTGGATCACAGCAGACAGGTCAGAATTGACGGCAGGGTCCCCACTCAGCTACAGGGGGACTCATGCTGTGT
>NW_027892694.1:0-241 GCF_054177405.1 Leptonychotes weddellii | reverse complement strand
CAAAGCACTAGTTCTCAAGCTGAGTGTTCTGTGTTATGAAGAGTGCCATGGTCAATGTTTGAGGGACCGTATAGAATGTATGTCATCCTATGGAAATCATATTGTAATATTAAGACAAGTTTCCAATGGAGAAATGAAACTTGTAACAAACAAAACAACAAACTGATGGGATTAAGTCTTTGTGTGTGTGTGTGTGTGTGTGTACACCTGAGGGGATGTCTTCTCGACACTGCCTTAAATC
>NW_027892693.1:0-241 GCF_054177405.1 Leptonychotes weddellii | reverse complement strand
GTAGAAATTGGAGCTGGAAGCTGTTGTACATGGGCCACTTTATTTTTTTTTTTATTTTTTTAAAGATTTTATTTATTTATTTGAGAGAGAGAATGAGATAGAGAGAGAGAGCATGAGACGGGGGAGGGTCAGAGGGAGAAGCAGACTCCCTGCTGAGCAGGGAGCCCGATGCGGGACTCGATCCCGGGACTCCAGGATCATGACCTGAGCCGAAGGCAGTCGCTTAACCAACTGAGCCACC
>NW_027892692.1:0-241 GCF_054177405.1 Leptonychotes weddellii | reverse complement strand
GAGGCCCCTCAGGGCAGCGGTGAAGGGGGCTGTGGATACAGGGTCCAGCCCCGGGCCGGCTGCAGGGCGATGCGGCTGCAGGAGCACCAGAGCTGGATTCACTGTGCGGGAGCCCGAGCAGCCGCCGGAAAACTCATAGAACACGTGACTAATGGAGAGATGTCATCGTGCATCAAGTCAGTTTATTAGGAAATTGAAAGGAGCAGATGTAGACAGAGCAACAGAAAAGGCAGGCAGAAAA
>NW_027892691.1:0-241 GCF_054177405.1 Leptonychotes weddellii | reverse complement strand
CTTGAAGCAACAGAATCTTTACTCTAATGTCAGGTAAGGCCCTTGCGATTCAGAGCTAAATATAGCTTTACGTGGAGGAATTGTGGGAACTTCATTAAGATGCAACACGTTTGATGAGAATGACTTAGTCCTGCTCTATAATTAGCTCTCATTTAATGTATCGTGCTTTGTTAATTCCAGTGAATTACACAGACACACATGGAACCAAAGGCACACGCTGCGCTATCAATGGCAAGATTTC
>NW_027892690.1:0-241 GCF_054177405.1 Leptonychotes weddellii | reverse complement strand
CTCATTGTGTCTCTCTCTGTCAAATAAATAAATAAAATCTTTAAAAAAAAAACTTGTTAACAGTGCTGTGCAAATATCCTATATATTTATTGAGTCAACCTAAATTAAAATTATTGGCTATATTTTCTTTATAACAAGCAAATACTCTATATTCAGGCATCAAACCCACCTGAGTTTCAGATAGAAGCCACAAGTTATTAAAGAAAAAAAAGTTCTACCTAGAATCAAGCAGATAGGAGTG
>NW_027892689.1:0-1576 GCF_054177405.1 Leptonychotes weddellii | reverse complement strand
CTGATGAGAGAGTTGTTGCTATTCTTTTCTTCGATCTCCTGTTGGGTTTGTAGGTGTTCCAAATGGTTTGATCCCTATCCAGCTGAATTCCTGAGAGGAGACGAAATCCAGGTCTCCTACTCCTCCGCCATCTTGCTCCGCCCCAATAAAATTTTTTAAATAAAAAACCAAAAGGAAATTAAGAAGTGAAAAATACAATATCCAAAATTAAAAAAAAGAAATCACTGGATGGGCTCAATAAGAGAATGAAGATGACAGAGAAAAAAACCAGTGAGCTTGATGATAGATCACTAGAAATTATCCAATCTGAACAACACAGAGAAAAAAGATTGAAAAAAAAAAAATAAACAGAGCCTCAGGAGTCTATAGGATAAATATAAAAAATGAGATTTGGAAAACTTATGTGCTGATCAAAGACATTTATATGCATTAAGTCTAAACCAGTTGTTACAAGCTGGGGAAAAGCTTTCCTTTACTTGAGGAGTTGGTAGGTTATTGCATAAAGACAGTAAGAAAAATGTAGTGTATCACTGCATGTTTCCCATCATTTTGGTTTCCAGGAAACTGAGTTAAATTCCAGGCCCAACTATCACCACAAGTTGCGAACCTTCCAGACAGATTTTCATTATTTATTTCTAGTGCAAAGGCAAAGAAATAAATAAAAGGGATCCAATTAGAAAAGAACAAGCCAAACTGTTGCTATTGACAGATGGCATGATTGTCTTCATAGAAAATGTATGGAATCTAAAAATTATACTAGAACTAATAAATAAGTTCATTTAGCAGGATTGATGAATACAAGGTCAATATAAAAAATCAATTGTATTTCTAAATATTAGTAATGACCAATCAGAGAATGAAAAATTTTTAAAAATCAGTATAACTTATAAGAGCATCAGAAACTACAGATACCTAGGAATAACTTTAAGGAAAGATGTGAAAGACCTCCAAAAGAAACACTGCAAAAACATTGCTGAGGACAGAGCAAATTGAAAAAAAAAAAGTTACATTGCATTCATTTTGGTTTTTAAATGTTGAACCAATCTTGCCTTCCTTGTAGAAAACCCTCAGTCATGAAATGTCAACCTTTTATGTAATTTTGAATTCGATTTCTTAAAATTTCATTGAGAATTTTTGCTTTATGTTCATGAGGATATTATTTGTGCTTCTCTTATGAGACTCATGTTTTGATATCAGGCATATGCTAATCTCATAAAATGGTTTGGGAAATTTTCAATCCTCTATTTGCCAAAAAGAAGTTGTGTATGATTGGTATTATTTATTCTTTAACCTGAGAAGGCTATCTGGACTGGATTTTATATTGTAAGATTTACAATTATTAAACTAATTTCTTAAATCAAGGTCTATTCATATTATTTGCATCTTCATGTGTCAGTTATGCTAATTTGTATCCTTAGCATTGGCCCATTTCATCTGGTTTGTCAACTTTATTGGTAAAAAGTTGCTCATAGTATTCCATTTGGTTTTTTTAATGTATCTCTAGTGATGTCAGCTCTTTAATTCCTACTTTATTCTTTTATTTTTGCTCAATCTTATTAAAGGGATTATATAATTT
>NW_027892688.1:0-241 GCF_054177405.1 Leptonychotes weddellii | reverse complement strand
AGGACATTTACATACTATAATGTTATAATGTATTTAAGAGTCGATAACTTATAATAACAAACTGGTTTTGCATTGCCTTTTATTGAGGTACAACTGAGATATGGCATTATACTACTTTCCGGTATACAACATAATGATTCGATCTTTGTAGACGCTGCAAAATCATCACTACAATACATCTAATTACCATAGAGGTACTGTCACTATACAAAGGTACTTTTTTTTTTCTTATGAGAACTTC
>NW_027892687.1:0-241 GCF_054177405.1 Leptonychotes weddellii | reverse complement strand
TTGGTTTTGGCTTGGGGTGTGATCTCAGGGTCCTGAGATCAAGCCCCAGGGTGGGCTCCGTGCTCAGCGTGGAGTCTGCTTGAGATTCTCTTTCCCTCTCCCTCTGCCCCTCCCACTTGTGCTCACTCTCTCTCTCTTTGAAATGAATAAATCTTAAAAAATAAATAATAATAATACCTGATACTAAACAAAATGATTGCTGGATGAGCAGATGAATGATTAACAAGATGAAAAAAATAAT
>NW_027892686.1:0-241 GCF_054177405.1 Leptonychotes weddellii | reverse complement strand
TTGTCCACTGCATATCCCCAGTGCCCAGAAAAAAAGGGGGGGAAAAAGGAGAGTATTTCTACATGTGGAAATCTGGGAACGTTTCATGAGTTAGACTTTGAAAGGTGGCTCTGTTTTGAATATTCAGAGACTGGCAGGAGGAGAGAAGATACTTTCAGGCAAAGAGAGGAGTATGATCAAGATGAGCCAAGCACAGCTGCGGTTCAGTTTGGCAAGAGCAGCAGGGGTAGGAAGAGGAAAG
>NW_027892685.1:0-241 GCF_054177405.1 Leptonychotes weddellii | reverse complement strand
GGCTGTGACTGCTCCTGAATGTGTATGAAATCATGTTCATTTTCCAAATGCACGTAAGAAGACCTTGAAAACATACCAGGAATAAGTGCTATGAAAGATGTAGGATGGAGGGCACCTGGGTGGCTCAGTTGGTTAAGCGACTGCCTTCGGCTCAGGTCATGATCCTGGAGTCCCGGGATAGAGTCCCATGTCGGGCTCCTTGCTCAGCAGGGGGTCTGCTTCTCCCTCTGACCCTCCCCCA
>NW_027892684.1:0-241 GCF_054177405.1 Leptonychotes weddellii | reverse complement strand
TACCAAATTTACTTGTCCACAAAAATATATTTTAAACAAAATACAGTGATATTTTTGGAGGCACTAATATTCCCAGGAATACATTTTCAGCAGTGCCGTCAACATTCATAAGTACAAATAGAAACACACATACCTTAAAAAAAAAAAAAGCATCAGTTTTACCGATTGTACCAAAGTATTTCTGGGAGATTTGTTTTTAGTACATTCATCAGTAAGAAGATTTATGAATATAGATAGGTAA
>NW_027892683.1:0-241 GCF_054177405.1 Leptonychotes weddellii | reverse complement strand
AGAGAGGGAGAGGGAGAAACAGGCTCCCCACTGAGCAGGTCATGAGCCTGTCTTTACCCTTTGATTCAGTGATCTTTCTAGGAACCTTGCTGAAGATATACCTTCACAAATGCAAAATATGATATGCACATTCTCTGCATTGTGAGCTTACTTGTAATAAGAAAAGCTTGAGGGGCGCCTGGGTGGCTCAGTCGTTAAGCATCTGCCTTTGGCTCAGGTCATGATCCCAGGGTCCTGGGAT
>NW_027892682.1:0-241 GCF_054177405.1 Leptonychotes weddellii | reverse complement strand
ATGTCAGTGCCTTAACCTCTGTGGCCCATGAATCTGCTACCCTACATGGAAAATAAGATTTTGAAGATATGACCAATTAAGGTTCTCGATATGGAAGATCTGAATTTGGTGATCTGGGTGGGCCGATGCAATCTCACGGATCCTTGTAAGAGAAAGAAAGAGGCTGAAGGGTTAGAGTCAGGGATTTGCAGATATTACATTGCTGGCGAAGGCAAGGGAACAAACAGATTGTACCCTGGAG
>NW_027892681.1:0-241 GCF_054177405.1 Leptonychotes weddellii | reverse complement strand
CAGCCAACAATTAGTAGGAGGCTTTTCTGCTCCCAGTGCTATGGACAGTGTTGATTCTAGCAGCAGCTGGTCGGTCTCAGCGATCAGGACAGGAGGAGAAACCCGAGGGGTGGTTAAAGTGCAGTCGTGAAGTCTCCCGATCGTTGCAGTGCGGCCTCATTCGGAGCTGGAATGAATTCCTTCCCCGTGAACAGCCAGATGCCTCGTGACTACCCAGACCGGCTGTCGCTCGGCCAGTGCT
>NW_027892680.1:0-241 GCF_054177405.1 Leptonychotes weddellii | reverse complement strand
TCCCTGAAAAGTCACCAAATGTTCTCCCGGTATCGTTCCAACGCCAGCCAGGTCCTTCCAGGGTTCTTCCCTAGATGCTGATGTCAGGGGAAGGCAGGAGCCTGGACCTTTTCACTGGGGTGCCACCAGCGTTTTGGACCTTGCCTGACCCACATAGGTAGTTATACCTATTTGATGAATGAATGAATGAATGAATGAACGAACAAATTGTGTTTGGGGCTCTTTCAGGCAAATGGGAGGA
>NW_027892679.1:0-241 GCF_054177405.1 Leptonychotes weddellii | reverse complement strand
TTCCTGTGCAGCAAAGCCAGGGGAAACTAGATGATGCCCCAGTGATGGCCTGGAGGCTAAGACCCAGTTCTGCTGCTTGAGGCTGCACTGTGCTCTCCTGGGCATAAGGGCCTGGGCTAGGATGCCAGAGGAAAGGAGAGGGGGCTTGTGGAGTAGGGGAGTGGGCCAGTGTGCTGTCCTCAGTCATCCTGCCTTTGCCTTCATCTTTGGCAATCTATTTTACCCAGCCTGACATAGGTTT
>NW_027892678.1:0-1576 GCF_054177405.1 Leptonychotes weddellii | reverse complement strand
AATAAAATAGTCCTTTTTTCATGCATTGAATTATTGATTTTTCCCTTATTCTTTTTTTTTAGATTTTATTTACTTATTTGACAGAGAGAGACAGTGAGAGAAGGAACACAAGCAGGGGGAGCGGGAGAGGGAGAAGCAGGCTTCCCACCGAGCAGGGAGCCCGATGCGGGGCTCGATCCCAGGACCCTGAGATCATGACCTGAGCCGAAGGCAGACGCTTAACCATCTGAGCCACCCAGGCGCCCCAGAAAATAAAGTTTAAACCTTTTTTTTTTTTTTTGGCCAAATGTCACTGAGGGCCTGGTACTAATTATTAGAATTTTAGGCAATTGAAAAGATCACTAATGGTAAGAGAGTTGATAAATTACTGGTACTACAATATTTAATTTTATTGCCATCTCAATGAACAAAATCAATGTATCCAGTTGCCCAGGCCAGAAGAGAGGGGTGTTTTGTTTGTACTTTCTTCTCCATTATCTCCCACTTCATCCTCCACCTTGAGTTCCTCATTGAGACTTCTCGATTCTCGCTCCATCATAGGTTCCCACCATCTCCTCACCCTCCTGAGTCTTTCTCAACTACTGTGCAAGTCGCTATTCTGGTCTCCCAATGCCCACTCTTGCACATATCATTGGATTCTCTAATGCAGTCTTTTTTAAAGTGCAAATCTTATCATCTTATTAGGTTAAATCCATCCTCACTCAAAATTCTTCAGTTCCTTGAACCACTCATAGGACTGATTAAATTCTAAAAGTGACAGGTTGTTTATGATCTGCCTTCTGTCTACATCCCCAGTCATATTTTCTCCTAGTTCTTTTTTTTTAAGATTTTATTTATTTGTTTGACAGAGAGAAAGTAAGCAAGAAAGAGAGAGAGCAAACATGAGCCAGAGAGGGAGAAGCAGACTCCCTGCTGAGCAGGGAGCCAAATGCAGGACTCAATCACAGGACTCTGGGATCCTGACCTGACCAAAGGCAGATGCTTAACTGACTGCTACCCAAGCACCCCTCTTCTAATTCTCTACATCGTGGTTTTTTTTTTTTAATTTTTGTTATTCTTGTTTTAATGTTAGGTGCATGAGGGAAAGAATATGTGTTTTGTATTTACTTATACCTTGTCATTTTAAAACACAATTTGTTTGATATAAAACACTTTGATAAATAAATGTAGGTTATTGATGATGATGATAATGATGATCAGGATATGTCCCACGTTACTAATTTACCTCCCTTAAACTGTAGATCAATGCTTTCCTTCCTCCAGGGATAACTAGTTTTATGTATTTATGTATTTATTTAATTTTAGTAGAAGTTGTTTGTTGGCATTCTTTGTCAAATGAATTCAAGTATTTCTTTACCCCAAAGGAGTATTAATTCAATTCTGGGAAAATGAGAAGAATTATTGGAAACGTAATAAATTTATGTGCAATGGTTTTCAGATTTGGATTAATCTCAAGTTAATCTGATTTCCATCAGAATGGGTTTGTGTTATATAGAACCATTCAGAGTACTTTTACATTTGACCAACAGTTTTCATTAAATGAGAATGTTTGTCACACAGAAAATCTAAATCCGAA
>NW_027892677.1:0-241 GCF_054177405.1 Leptonychotes weddellii | reverse complement strand
AAGATAAAAACAAACAAAAACAGAACAAAACAAAAAAAAAACAGAATATGATCAAATATGATCAGGCTGGTACATAGATCAGTGCCACACACTAGATTTTGGGTGTATTTTGGTCTGTTAGAAGAAAGTGCCTCCCAACATTTTAAAGATGGAAAAACTTATATATGTACAAAAATAAGGGTTGATATGATGAAGGGATGGTATTTGAATGTAAAGATGAAAATTATAAAAAATTTTATAA
>NW_027892676.1:0-241 GCF_054177405.1 Leptonychotes weddellii | reverse complement strand
CTCAAATAAATAAATAAAATCTTTAAAAAAAAAAAAATAAATAAATAAATAAAAAACAATGAACGACATAAATAAAGATTCTATAGCTAACGTGTGGCACATTTGAAAAACTGAAAGACAGCTAGTGTCATCACAGTTCAGAAGCAAGGGGGAGAAGGAAACACATTGGAACATTGGGTAGTCTATGTGGGGCCTGCAGGCTGTGATAAGATTTTTTTTTAAAATAGGAAGTGACTTGATT
>NW_027892675.1:0-241 GCF_054177405.1 Leptonychotes weddellii | reverse complement strand
CATCCTTGCCAACACTTGTATCTTGTGTTTTTGATTTTAGCTGTCATATCATCTGAAGTGATGTGATATCTCATTGTGGTTTTGATTGAATTTCCCTGATGATGAGTGATGTTGAGCATCTTTTCATGTGTCTGTATGTTTTCTTTAGAGAAATGTCTGTTAATATCTCCTGCCCATTTTAATCAGATTATTTGTGTTTGGGGTATTAAGTTGTATAAGTTCTTTATATATTTTGGATACT
>NW_027892674.1:0-241 GCF_054177405.1 Leptonychotes weddellii | reverse complement strand
GGCGGCCCAGGAGGCACTTATCCCCCAACCCTGGAGGCCACAATGGGCCATGCATTGGCCCCTAGGTGCAAAGGGGCCAAGGGGACACTCCGTTCTCCAAGAGCAGAATGAACAAAACATGCCATCTCTTTGTGGACCAGGAGCGCCTGCTAAGACTTGGGGTGGGGGGGGATTCAGGCACTCTGATAGGTTGTCACTGGCTCCAGGCACTCGGTCCCGGGTGGAGTGTGTGTGTGTGTGT
>NW_027892673.1:0-241 GCF_054177405.1 Leptonychotes weddellii | reverse complement strand
CTGGGTCCAATCTGAATTCCGCACCAGCATATTTTTTTTGTGTGTGATTTACCTCCTTGCTGCAGACTGCTGTCAGCATACGCTCTGCACCTCGCACAGAGACAGGGACCGTCCCTCCTCTTTCTCAGCCCACTGCCGTCCTACTCATCCTTTGAGCCCCAGTGCCGACGCCACGATCTCTGAAAAATTTCATGTAGCCGTTGAGGCTGCCCCCCCTTGCGTTAGGTAGCAACTGCATTTT
>NW_027892672.1:0-241 GCF_054177405.1 Leptonychotes weddellii | reverse complement strand
ATCTTGGCAGGACTGTTGAAGCTGAAGTAGGTCAAGCTGGGTTGTCCTAGAGTTCTCAGTGCAGGGGGTGACATGGTGGGGACCTAAAACCAAGGTGGGCACAAGCTGGGGTTCCCAGGGTACTCCGTGCATGGGGCACCTTGGTTGTGTGAGGAGACATGAGCCGGCAGGTCTTGGAGCACTGTGCACCAAAGGTACCTTTAGCAAGCTATCTGGAGCCAAAGTGGTGTGGGCCTGGAGT
>NW_027892671.1:0-241 GCF_054177405.1 Leptonychotes weddellii | reverse complement strand
GTGAATCTGAGTGAAGGATATATCAGTATTTATTATATTATGTTCTTTATTGTAATCATAGTGTTATACTATTATTTGATTTTTCTAAATAAGAAGGGGGAGCGAATCAGTCATTTTTTTGGATCACGTAGGAGGGCTCATGGGCTTCCTGTGAATAAGGTATTTTCAAAAAATGAAGGGCAAGCCCAACCATCCATGCAGAGAGGAGGTGCTTGAGCCCCCTAGGGCCCCCTTCTCCACG
>NW_027892670.1:0-241 GCF_054177405.1 Leptonychotes weddellii | reverse complement strand
TGGACAAAACTCTGCTCCATTACATACATCATGACCCGTGGTTCAGTGTCCCTGATACACCAGAAAAGCCCTCTGATACGCATTATTCTTTCCAGATACATATCATCATTACTGTTGCTTTCCTCAAGAGGTGTTTGGTAGTTCCAAAGATTTCCCGCCCATGAAGTAAGAGATGTTTCTGATGATTATTAAAGGAACAATATTCCTCTCTATAATTGGACCTGGCATGGTGGGGAACGTC
>NW_027892669.1:0-241 GCF_054177405.1 Leptonychotes weddellii | reverse complement strand
TCAAAGTCTCCCTTGAACCACAAGACACCTCCAGTGTATGGAGGGATTCCACAGAGCATCTATTTCCTGTGGTTAAGCTAATTCAGCACTCGGGATGTTTTTGTCAAGAGTGTGGGAGCTGGAGACTGGTGGCTGTTGATCACTGTCCTTCTCCAAGCTGTGTCGGATCCCATATCCAAAGTATATGGCAAATCCTAGTAGAGAAATGAGACAAACTGATGGAAAAGTAGGTACTCCCCCC
>NW_027892668.1:0-241 GCF_054177405.1 Leptonychotes weddellii | reverse complement strand
AAATTGAAGTTTTACCTTATGAAAGAGAGGCTTGAGGTTTGTATATATGTGTTTTGCGTGCATGTGTATTTCATAATCATCGAGGCATCTCCAGTACAGCAAATTCTGTGTGAGCAGAGATGGATGACCTATATGATTCTCACAGCCATTTCTCAACATTTTCAGCACCCTGCCTTATATTTCAACATATTTCAGAATATTGAATCTCAACACTGGCTGTATATACATACCACCTGTAGAA
>NW_027892667.1:0-1576 GCF_054177405.1 Leptonychotes weddellii | reverse complement strand
TCCAAAACCGCCCCCCCCCCCCAAATTACTAGAACTCATCAAGCAATTCAGTAATGTGGCAGGATACAAAACCAATGCACAGAAATCAGTTGCTTTCTTGTACACTAACAATGCAACTGTAGGAAGAGAAATTAGAGAAACGATTCCATTTACAATAGCACCAAAAACCATAAGATACCTCGGAATAAACCTAACCAAAGAGGTAAAAGATCTATACTCTAGGAACTACAGAACACTCATGAAAGAAATTGAAGAAGACACAAAAAGATGGAAAAACATTCCACACTCATGGATCGGAAGAATAAACTTTGTTAAAATGTCTATGCTACCCAGAGCAATCTATACCTTCAATGCCATCCTGATCAAAATTCCAATGACATTTTTCAAAGTGCTGGAACAAACAATCCTAAAATTTGTATGGAATCAGAAAAGACCCCGAATCACCAAGGAAATGTTGAAAAAGAAAAACAATGCTAGGGGCATCACATTGCCTGATTTCAAGCTATATTACAAGTGATCACCAAGACAGCATGGTAATGGCACAAAAACAGACATATAGAGCAATGGAACAGGATAGAGAGCCCAGATATGGACCCTCAACTCTATGGTCAAATAATCTTTGACAAAGCAGGAAAAAATATGCAATGGAAAAAAGACAGTCTCTTCAATAAATGGTGCTGGGAAAATTGGACAGCCACATGCAGAAGAATGAAACTCGACCATTCTCTAACACCATACACAAAGATAAACTCAAAATGGATAAAAGAACTCAGTGTGAGACAGTAATCCATCAAAATCCTAGAGAAGATCATAGGTAGTAACTTCTTTGACATAGGCCACAGCAACTTCTTTCAAGATACCACTCCAAAGCCTAGTGAAACAAAAGCAAAAATGAACTTTTGGTACTTCATCAAGATAAAAGCTTCTGCACAGCAAAGGAAACAGTCAACAAAACAAAGAGGCCACCCACAGAATGGGAGAAGATATTTGCAAATGACACTACAGATAAAGGGCTGGCATCCAAAATCTATAAAGAACTTCTCAAACTCAACACCCAAAAAAGAAATAATCAAGTCAAAAAATGGGCAAAAGACATGAACAGACACTTCTCTAAAGAAGACATACAGATGGCTAACAGACATATGAAAAACTGTTCATCATCATTAGCCATCAGGGAAATCCAAATCAAAACCACACTGAGATACCACCTTACACCAGTTAGAATGGCAAAAATTGACAAGGCAAGAAACAACAAATGCTGGAGAGGTTGTGGAGAAAGGGGAACCTTCTTACACTGTTGGTGGGAATGCAAGTTGGTACAGCCACTTTGGAAAACAGTGTGGAGGTGTCTCAAAAAATTAAAAATAGAAAAAAAAATTAAAAATAGAGCTACCCTATGACCCAGCAATTGCACTACTGGCTATTTACCCCAAAGACACAGATGTAGTGAAAAGAAGGGCCATATGCACCCCAATGTTCATAGCAGCAATGTCCACAATAGCCAAATTGTGGAAAGAACCGAGATGCCCTTCAACAGATGAATGGATCAAGAAGATGTGGTCCATATATACAATGG
>NW_027892666.1:0-241 GCF_054177405.1 Leptonychotes weddellii | reverse complement strand
GAATAGAGGCTCACCCTATGAGCCAGCAATTCCCTTCCCAGGTAGATGCCCGGAGATAGCACCCATGCTCACCAAAGACCTGCAAAAGAATGCTCATCACACTATTCAATTAGCCAAAAATTAGGGACAACCCACATGTTCATCAGAAGTAGAATGGATAGGGCGCCTGGGTGGCTCAGTCGGTTAAGCATCTGCCTTCTGCTCAGGTCATGATCCTGGAGTCCCGGGATCGAGTCCCACA
>NW_027892665.1:0-241 GCF_054177405.1 Leptonychotes weddellii | reverse complement strand
GGCAACATCTTCATGTCATTATGGCCTCAGCTCAAATATTGACCCCCCAAAGAGATCATTGCTAACGTAATTGTATCCCACTCACATCAAGATATGAATTTTTTTCAAAGCAAATAATAATATATGAAATGATTTACTCATTCTGTATCTCCCCCTTTATAGAATATAGTTCCAAGAAAGCAGTTTTCCTCTCTGAATTATTTATCTGAAATCACCAGTACATAGAACAATCAATGGTGCA
>NW_027892664.1:0-241 GCF_054177405.1 Leptonychotes weddellii | reverse complement strand
AGTTGGGAAATATTCTCTCCTCTTCGGCATTATTCCTGAATTATCCATTGGATGTATATTATGCCTTTTATTTATCAAGTTACAGTTGTTGGAATTGTTTTCAGTTTGAGACTATTATGAGAATTGCTCTATACATTCAGGTACAAACTGGAAATGTTCATTTCTCTTTGTTAAGTTCCCCTGAGCAGAATGGTTGGCTCGTAGGGCAAGTATATGTTTAACGTTTTACAAAGTTTTCAAA
>NW_027892663.1:0-241 GCF_054177405.1 Leptonychotes weddellii | reverse complement strand
TGCTATGCGATAAGCTAAGGTAGTTATCATTAAGAGAGCACTCGAATAATCAGTGGTCCTGAACATTTGGTCAATCTATTCCACTGAGATCTAGTACAAACAGTATACACTCCACATATGGTCTTTTCTGACTCAAATTTCTCTGGTTGTATTTGTCATAATATAAAAAGATCCTAAGGATCCCTAGCCTTTTCTTTTTTTTTTTTCAAAGATTTTATTTATTTATTTGAGAGAGAGAGAA
>NW_027892662.1:0-241 GCF_054177405.1 Leptonychotes weddellii | reverse complement strand
TGAGAAAAAGAGTCAATCAAGTGTCTAGGCGATTGCGATGGAGTTAACAGTGATGCTGAGACGGGTGGGGCTGGAGTTGGGATGGTGGTGATGGTAGAGAAGGTAGTGGTAGAGTGGTGCTTGTAGTCAGGGTGATAATGGTGGTCTTGGTGTTCATGAGGGTGGTGGTATAGATGTTCTTAGATTGGGATGTGTGGTTTACGATTTTATTAGTTGTTCAAGAAGACTTCACGTTAGGTGT
>NW_027892661.1:0-241 GCF_054177405.1 Leptonychotes weddellii | reverse complement strand
TCACAGGATACCATACTTTAAAAGAGATCACACCTATGTTTTTTAGAGGAAAAAAAATTAGCAGGTACCCTAAACACAGTATTAACCCTGCATGTGTACTAGAGAATAAAGGATCAATTCTATTAAAAGAGCAGATTCTACTATGCCTGTAATGTTTCAGGGCATGGAGTGCTGTGTTAGCATAAAGACCATGCCAAGTCATTCTCTCTTTAGTGAAGGGCAAGCTGAATGACCTTGTTAA
>NW_027892660.1:0-241 GCF_054177405.1 Leptonychotes weddellii | reverse complement strand
TGGAGCCTCCTTCACCAGCGGCCTCCAATCCCCCGACTGCCGGCTTGAGGACAGTCTCCAGAACCTGGGACCCTCCCCAGGATCCAGAAGCCTGTGCGGGCACCTCGGGTGTTCCCGTCAGAGTCCATTTGGTTAGAACACGCCCCTGCGGGCTCGGGATTTTTTCTTTTCTTTTCTTTTTTAAACATAGGCTCCACGCCCAGCGCAGAGCCCAACGCGGGGCTCGAACCCACGACTCTGA
>NW_027892659.1:0-241 GCF_054177405.1 Leptonychotes weddellii | reverse complement strand
CTTTGCATGGGGCTGTCCAGTTTTCCCACACCGTTGATTAAAGAGACTGTTTTTCCTCCTTGTATATTCTTGGCTCCTTGGTCATAAGGTACTGGACCATAGATGTGTGGGTTTCCTTCTGGGCTCTCTCTTCTGGGCTGGTGATCTGTGTATCTGTGTTTATGCCAGCATGACGGCAATCACTATAGCTTTGTAGTAGAGTTTGAAACCAGGGAGCCTGATGCCTCCAGCTTTGTTCTTT
>NW_027892658.1:0-241 GCF_054177405.1 Leptonychotes weddellii | reverse complement strand
CCTCGCCACATCCAACGGCATCACAGAATTTTCTGGACACCAAAATAACTTAGAGAAACAGACAGCTTGGCTTCCATGACGATGGAGCACATCTCAGTGACCACCAGCGCACGCTGTCATGCAATCCTCTTAATTATGCACTTTAGACTTGACCTCATTAAAGAGGCAGAGGCAAAAACATGAGATGTTTAAAAATCCCACATATTTTGCTGAAAGGAGACCACAAGGGGTGGCTAGGGCA
>NW_027892657.1:0-241 GCF_054177405.1 Leptonychotes weddellii | reverse complement strand
CTATTGTGGACATTGCTGCTATAAACATCGGGGTGCACGTAGCCCTTCGGATCCCTACTTTTGTATCTTTGGGGTAAATACCCAGTAGTGCAATTGCTGGATCATATGGTAGCTCTATTTTCAACTTTTTGAGGAACCTCCATACAGTTTTCCAGAGTGGCTGCACCAGCTTGCATTCCCACCAACAGTGTAGGAGGGTTCCCCTTTCTCCGCATCCCCACCAACATCTGTCGTTTCCTGA
>NW_027892656.1:0-1577 GCF_054177405.1 Leptonychotes weddellii | reverse complement strand
TCGGGCTCCCTGCTCTGCGGGGAGCCTGCTTCTCCCTCTCCCACTCCCCCTGCTTGTGTTCCCTCTCTCGCTGTGTCTCTCTCGGTCAAATAAATAAATAAAATCTTTAAAAAAAAATAAAATAAAAATAATAAAAAAGAAATAGTTTTACTCGATGTATTAATAGTACAGCTAATAAGTATGTATCCTAACATAATACTTATGCAATATTTGGCTTCAGATAGAATATACTAAGAAATAATTATAGAGGGGCGCCTGGGTGGCTCAGTCGTTAAGCGTCTGCCTTCGGCTCAGGTCATGATCTCAGGGTCCTGGGATCGAGCCCCGCATCGGGCTCCGTGCTCAGCAGGAAGCCTGCTTCTCCCTCTCCCATTCCCCCTGCTTGTGTTCCTGCTCTCGCTATCTCTCTCTCTGTCAAATAAATAAATAAAAAATTAAAAAAAAAAAAAAAAAAAGAAATAATTATAGAGTTTTGATGTTGATTTCATCCTGTGATTCAGTGTTTCCTAAAATATGCTATACATCTTATATACATGAAGTAATTTTACGTGTACCTTTGAAGATGTTAAATTTGAGTAGTTTCATATTTATTTTTACTCTCACCTTGCATTTATGGCAAGCAGCTCTAAACATCTATTAGTGGGAGTGATATAAAGTTTTCTTTTAATTTTTTAAGAAAAAATGAGTTAATGAAGAATATTAAGTAAAGGATATTTAAGTAAAATGAGAATCATGTCCTTGCAACAATAAAAACATTTCTTTTAAAGCCCAAATAAACTGAAAAAAAAAATTAGAAATTCCAAGTCTAAGAGTTGGGTGGTTTTGAGTGTATCTGTTAACCTCCCTAACCCTGTTTCTTCATGCATAAAGTGGGAATAATAATAATCAACCCAGAGGATTACTGTATTAAATGAAATAATTCATGGATACAGTGTGTTCGATACTGACAACTAATATTATTAATGCAGATCTGATTTTCATGTGCATTATCTTAATGTTCAATGTGAAATCTGTCCAGACACTGAAAGAAGATCATCTGGGCTTGCAGTGAAAACTGGGCTTCTCAAGAGATGGCCTCAGAATAAAGGTGGTAAATGTCCATCTATAGCCTGTAAGTAATTGATGATCTGTCCATTCAGTGCAATCCTATGCAGCCATTAAAAGAAATGAGAGTTTTCTGGAGTGTAGGTGTAATGCTTCGGCTGAAGTTACATCCTGAAAAAAGGTGCCTCTGGGCAGACAGGTCCCATGTGGTGGAGTAGCAGAAGACATCACATCTCTAAGGACACCGTGGAGAAGAGGCACCGACCAACCCTGGCCTGCCTTCTTCCAGACTTCAGTGTAAAAAAGACAAAAAAACTACCTTCTTTGGATGGAACTGGAGGGTGTTATGCTCAGCGAAATAAGTCAATCAGAGAAAGACATGTATCATATGACCTCACTGATACGAGGAATTCTTAATATCAGGAAACAAACTGAGGGTTGCTGGAGGGGTGAGGGGTGGGAGACATGGGGTGGCTGGGTGATAGACACTGGGGAGGGGATGTGCTATGGTGAGCGCTGTGAATTGTGCAAGA
>NW_027892655.1:0-241 GCF_054177405.1 Leptonychotes weddellii | reverse complement strand
GACCCAGAACCCTGGACGTTGTGCATAACATAGTAGACACTCAACAAAAATTTCTGGAAGGAATGAAATTAAATATTGTGGCAGTTGAAAATACACTGTATTCATTCTCTATTACTAACAGACAGTGTACCCATTTTCTTTTTTTTTTTTTTTTATTCTTATGTTAATCCCCATACATTACATCATTAGTTCTAGATGACGTGTTCCATGATTCATTGTTCGTGCACAACCCCCAGTGCTC
>NW_027892654.1:0-241 GCF_054177405.1 Leptonychotes weddellii | reverse complement strand
TTTTTTTTTTTAAAGATTTTATTTATTTATTTGAGACAGAATGAGAGAGAGAGAGAGCACATGAGAGCGAGGAGGGTCAGAGGGAGAAGCAGGCTCCCCGCCGAGCAGGGAGCCCGATGCGGGACTCGATCCCGGGACTCCAGGATCATGACCTGAGCCGAAGGCAGTCGCTTAACCGACTGAGCCACCCAGGTGCCCATAGGCAACAGTTTTTAAAATCAAAGACAAATCCCCATCAAAG
>NW_027892653.1:0-241 GCF_054177405.1 Leptonychotes weddellii | reverse complement strand
GTAATATGCTCAGAGATGGAAGATGGACACTTATTTTTATTAGATTTTGATTTTATGATTTCATCTTAGTATCTCTCTTATATCAAAAGATTCTACAATGTGATAAGAATTTAAGCAAGTGCATTACTTGCTTTGTTTCCCTTAAATTTCACTAAAAACTTTTAAGGAAACTATTATTTCTCTTTTTTTTTTTTTTTTTGTTTTCTTTTTTTTTTTATTCTTATGTTAATCCCCATACATT
>NW_027892652.1:0-241 GCF_054177405.1 Leptonychotes weddellii | reverse complement strand
ATGAGGTCATGAGAGTCAAGCGCTCACGGATGGACTTAGTGCTATCCTAAGGAGAGAAGCAAGACAGATGATCTGGCAGGAAGGCGGCCGTCTGCAAACGAGGAAGAGACCTCTCGCCCTGAACCAGATGGGCCGGCAATCTGATGTTGCACTTCCAGCCTCCAGCAGTGAGAGAAGTAAATGCCTGTTGTTGAAGCCCTCCCGGCCCCCGTGGTAGTGTTGTGACAGCAGCCCGAGCCGA
>NW_027892651.1:0-241 GCF_054177405.1 Leptonychotes weddellii | reverse complement strand
ACAAGCAGGGGGAGCGGGAGAGGGAGAAGCAGGCTTCCCGCCGAGCAGAGAGCCCGATGCGGGGCTCGATCCCAGGACCCTGGGATCACGACCCGAGCCAAAGGCAGACGCTTAACGACTGAGCCACCCAGGCGCCCAGTTTTCATTTAACTTTTAATTAGTTCCAGAAAACATGTGAGTGAATGAGTGTGTGTGTGTGTGTGTCGTGTGTATGTGTGCACGTGCGCGAGCGCGAGCGCAC
>NW_027892650.1:0-241 GCF_054177405.1 Leptonychotes weddellii | reverse complement strand
AGAGTAATAAAATCCTTATTTGTTGAAGCCGCTGCTGGCCTAGCTCCTAGAATCTGGTCTCAAACTCTCCAAACCTCATCTCCCCTCATTTTCTCCATCACCTGATACTCTATGCCATATTTCTTTTTCCAACTTATCCTGCACTTCAAAAAGAATCTTTTTGTTTTAGAATAGTTTTAGGTTTCTGGAAGGGGTGCAATGCTAAGTCTGATAATTCCCATAGACTCCCCACCCAGTTTCC
>NW_027892649.1:0-241 GCF_054177405.1 Leptonychotes weddellii | reverse complement strand
GGAATTAGGGTAGAGAGAGACCAAGTATGGCCTCAGACCAATGTTGTGTTAGGGGCTTGGGCCTGATCCTCCAGGTTCTACAAAGACGCGTAAAGCTTCTGAAGGAAGCGAGACATAGGAGCGTGACCTGGCTCTGTGTTTTAAGATGTTCACGTTTGGGGCGCCTGGGTGGCTCAGTCGGTACACTGCTTTCTGCTTTCGGCTCAGGTCATGATCCCAGGGTCCTGGGATCGAGCCCCGC
>NW_027892648.1:0-241 GCF_054177405.1 Leptonychotes weddellii | reverse complement strand
CCACCCAGGCCGGACAGGCCAGATTGGTGCACACCAGCTACTCCCAAGAAATCACACAGTTAACTGGCCCTGGGTCTGCCTCTCCCATCAGACCCTGAGTATCCAAGGGCAGCAATGCCCTGCTCACCAGCCCTCCCGCTGCACACACTGAGCATCATTACAGTAGGCAACCCCGTGGCGGGATCCCCAGCCCCCAGCCCCAGAGCCCACGTGGCCTGCCCCCCACCAGCTGAGCGACAGG
>NW_027892647.1:0-241 GCF_054177405.1 Leptonychotes weddellii | reverse complement strand
ACTCCCTGCCGAGCAGGGAGCCCGATGCGGGACTCGATCCCAGGACTCCAGGATCATGACCTGAGCCGAAGGCAGTCGCTTAACCAACTGAGCCACCCAGGCGCCCCTAATGTTCCTTTTTTTCTAAATGTAAATGTTACTTCAGCAAATTCTTCCAGGTCAAGACAGAAGTCCTCAACCTTCATCCATCCCCTTGATGGTTTTCCTTAAGTAAATGGGAGCATTCGCAATTTTTCAAGCA
>NW_027892646.1:0-241 GCF_054177405.1 Leptonychotes weddellii | reverse complement strand
CCGACTCATGGGTATCTGGGGCCATACATTTCACAGGTCTTGGCACTCCATGTGAACTAGGAGTCTAAAATTCCTGTGACTGGTCCTCCCTCGCATATACAGTGATAAGCACTGGTACAATGGCCACACCGTTGCATGTGGACCATTTTCCTGCAGTGATTAGGGCTGGCATTACTTCTGGAGTTTGACTGAAGGTTTTTAAGAATCAACTTTAGCCAGTAAAAGAGCAAGTAGACCGACA
>NW_027892645.1:0-1577 GCF_054177405.1 Leptonychotes weddellii | reverse complement strand
GCTATCTCTGTGTGTCCAGCATCAGCACACAGATCACCGGGCCTGGGCGGGGGCCTTCCAAAATGGTCTTGCTCAGCTGTGCCATCTTTGCTTTTCCATTGGACGGTCAAGCTCTGCTCTTTCCACTGTAGTTTCTACGCACTCACCTACCCACCACTTTCTCCCAGTGGTTGTTTTTTAGCATCTAACCAGACCCCTGTGGTATTCGTGTTTCTTCTAACATCTCTGTGCACTCGTGCGAGGGTTTCAAAACGTGGGTGATCCCATGACGGGTGTGACCGTTTGGGCTTGTGGCGGATGCTCTGCAGGCTCTGCTGACTGTCCTCACCCACATGATGCCCGCGGCACCGGGGACATCTGCTGCTCTGGGAGCGCGCTGGGTGCCTGTGGCGCAAGGGGAACCTCTTGGTGTGTCTCTTATGAATGACTCCTCCTACTTTGTCTTTCACTGACCTTATGCTCTGCTGGTCGGATGAGGTGTGTGAGCACGTAGGGTTGTGTGCATTGGTGTAAGTATGGGTACGGTTTTCTTTTTTTTAATTTATTTATTTGACAGAGAGACAGCACAGGTAGGCAGAGCGGCAGGCAGAGGGAAAGGGAGAAGCAGGCTCTCTGCTGAGCAGGGAGCCCGATGAGGGGCTCGATCCCAGGACCCTGGGATCATGACCTGGGCCGAAGGCAGCCTCTTAACCGACTGAGCCACCCACGCGCCCCTGGATACGATTTTCAAATTTTACATATGTTTTTGACTCAGAAACTTAAGGGCGCCTGGGTGGCTCAGTTGGTTAAGCGACTGCCTTCAGCTCAGGTCATGATCCTGGAGTCCCTGGATCGAGTCCCACATCGGGCTCCCTGCTCAATGGGGGGTCTGCTTCTCCCTCTGACCCTCTCCCCTCTCGTGCTCTATGTCTCTCACCCTCTCTCTCTCAAATAATAAATAAATAAATAAAATCTTTAAAAAAAAAAAAAAGAAACAACAGTTTTTAATAGTCAAACTGAACAGTGTTCATTAATGTCTGGGGTTTTGCGTCTGGCTTATAACATCCTTTCCTACTTCAAGACTGTAAAAGATTTAGGTGTGCTTTCTACTCGGACTTTTGCATTTCATCTTTCCATTTAACTCTTATGTGCATCTGGAGTTCCTGTTGGGGTGAGCTGAGGTGTGGGGAGGCTGGTGTTTTCCCTGAGTGTTTAACTTGCTGTTTCAACATTATTTATTGACTAATCTGTCTGTATGATTTAAAACTCTGTCTTTCTTGTGTAACATTTCTTCCTTCTTGGTGTTCATTTCTGGACTTTTTATATAGTTCCATTGATTTTTTTTTTTAATTTTTTATTTATTTGCGAGAGAGAGAATGAGAGACAGAGAGCATGAGAGGGAGGAGGGTCAGAGGGAGAAGCAGACTCCCTGCCGAGCAGGGAGCCCGATGCGGCACTCGATCCCGGGACTCCAGGATCATGACCTGAGCCGAAGGCAGTTGCTTAACCAACTGAGCCACCCAGGCGCCCAGTTCCATTGATTTAATACACTTTAACATAATATAGGACAATTCTTCCTCTTCATATACTTTAAAAAA
>NW_027892644.1:0-241 GCF_054177405.1 Leptonychotes weddellii | reverse complement strand
TGGAGGATCTCAAGCCCCTTCCTCATCTGCTCACATGATAGGACATTTGTAATTCAATCTAGTGCCTTCATTCCCTCGTGGCATTTCAATGAACTCTTTTCTATAATGGTACCATTCTAGGCCCATTCAGACTCTAGAGGAACCCAATAAGAAATTGTTCGTTTTTACTCTAAATTATCTAAAGAGATCTAGGCTCTATAGATCGAGGAAATAGTACGACAAAGAGAAACTGATCTAATTT
>NW_027892643.1:0-241 GCF_054177405.1 Leptonychotes weddellii | reverse complement strand
AGGGTTCTAGATGGGAGGGGGGTGGGGGGATGGGTTAGCCCAGTGATGGGTATTAAAGAGGGCACGTATTGAATGGAGCACTGGGTGTTATATGCAAACAATGAATCATGGAACACTACATCAAAAACTAATGATGTATGGTGATAAACATAACATAATAAAAAAAATAAAATAAAATATGGGTGCTTGCAAAAAAAAACACCCCAAATCCCAAAATCTGAGGGCTTCTCTATATACAATG
>NW_027892642.1:0-241 GCF_054177405.1 Leptonychotes weddellii | reverse complement strand
GAAAGGTGCTAGATTTAGCTCCTATGGAGTTTCTTCTTTGGCTTCTAAAAGGAGACCCTGCTCATGGAGGGGCAGTGACAGGGATATTGCACACTCACTACCATCCTGGGTAGTGAGTGTGACCATTATTTGCACCTGTGCTGAAATCCTACTTTTTAAAAATACATAGTATATTCATAATACATAATTTGTCCCTAGGAAAGACTACAAAGGGACAATGACTATTAAAACCTTCAGATCT
>NW_027892641.1:0-241 GCF_054177405.1 Leptonychotes weddellii | reverse complement strand
TTGAGACCCAAAGAAATGATCAAGGCATGCAGTTTTTATACATTTAAAAATTTTAATTCCAGTATAATTAACATACAGTATTATATTAGTTTCAGGTGTAAAATACAAGGATTCAGCAACTCTATACATTACTCAGTGCTCACCACAGTAAGTGTCCTCTTAATCCAATTGCACCCATTTCCCCCATCCCCCTATCACCTCCCCTCTGGTAACCATCAGTTTGTTCTCTATATGTAAGAGT
>NW_027892640.1:0-241 GCF_054177405.1 Leptonychotes weddellii | reverse complement strand
TACAAGTCGGGGCAGGAAGAGTCAAATAGTCAAATCCATAGAGACAGAAAGGAGAATAGTGGTTACCAGGGGGTGGTAGGGATGGAGATCTATCATTTTTTTTTTTTTTTATTTGCGAGAGAGAGAATGAGAGACAGAGAGCATGAGAGGGAGGAGGGTCAGAGGGAGAAGCAGACTCCCTGCCGAGCAGGGAGCCCGATGCGGGACTCGATCCCGGGACTCCAGGATCATGACCTGAGCC
>NW_027892639.1:0-241 GCF_054177405.1 Leptonychotes weddellii | reverse complement strand
TTAGACATTATAATATGACCACTTTCCTTATGTAATTAAAATACTTTCTAAATACGATTTTAATAGTTGCATTTGTTCTAAGTAGATAATGTATTATCATTTACTTAATTTTCCTATTGTTGTCATTTATTTTTAATTTTTATCATAATGCCATGATGAACATCTCATGTATGAAAAGCTTTTTTTTTTTTTTTTTTTTTCCCCTGTGATTCAAGTTATTGCCTTAGGATAGAGCCCTGTC
>NW_027892638.1:0-241 GCF_054177405.1 Leptonychotes weddellii | reverse complement strand
TCATTCAGATTGTATTAGTTTTCCACCCATATCTTTTTTCTGTTCTAGGATCCAATCCAACATAACACATTGCATTTAGTATACCTAAATTTTTATGCACACATTTATCACTTCCTTTCATGCCTTCCACTTCCACTTTCAGAGTCTTATATTTGTTTGTTTGTTTATTTTTTATAAAATGCCCAGGGTTGTTAGTTGTGCTTAACTGGAGGATTATGGCAAACTATATTCCATTTTCTCA
>NW_027892637.1:0-241 GCF_054177405.1 Leptonychotes weddellii | reverse complement strand
CAGAGCGCAGCTCCCTCCTCGGAAAGTTTTGTGATGCTGAGCGCCTCTACCTGCTTCTGCTCTCTGAGTGTGAGGTGTCCCGGCTGCTCTGGGGGACCTGCCTCCCTTCTCCTCTGGCCATAGTGTGCGCAGCCCATTGGCTCCCTGCGAACGTGGCAGTTCTGGTCACTTAGGCCCTGCTGCAGAATGGGGGTCCCACTGTGCCCAGGCCAGGCCCCTCGCGGAGCCACCACCTGTCTCC
>NW_027892636.1:0-241 GCF_054177405.1 Leptonychotes weddellii | reverse complement strand
TCTCCTAGAAAGTGTACACTTCCAGGTGCATGGGTGACTCCGTCGGTTAAGTGTCTGCCTTCAGCTCAGGTCACGGTCCTAGGGTCCTGGGATCGAGTCCCACTTTGCGGGGGCGAGAGGGGGGTCCCTGCTCCGCGGAGAGTCTGCTTCTCCCTCTGCCTCTGCTCCTCCCCCCACTTGTGTGTGCATGCACGTGCTCGCTCTCTCTCTCTTTCTCTCAAATAAATAAAATCATTTTTTA
>NW_027892635.1:0-241 GCF_054177405.1 Leptonychotes weddellii | reverse complement strand
AGAGGGAGAAGCAGACCCCCCGCTGAGCAGGGAGCCCGATGTGGGACTCGATCCCGGGACTCCAGGATCATGACCTGAGCCGAAGGCAGTCGCTTAACCAACTGAGCCACCCAGGCGCCCTCCCCTGGGTCTGTTTTTAAAATGCAGATTCTGGGGGCACCTGGGTGGCTCAGTCAGTATAGTGTCCCACTCACAGTTTCGGCTCAAGTCATGATCTCAGGGTCATGGGATCAAGCCCCGC
>NW_027892634.1:0-1577 GCF_054177405.1 Leptonychotes weddellii | reverse complement strand
TTAAAACGCTCCTCCTGACAGCTCGATAAGTCACTCTTGCCTTAATGCACGTCTGGCTCGTCGTCGGGCGGGGAGGGTAGGGGTGGGGGAGGCGGGGGCGCTGCCAATCATCTCCAGGTAAATACTGCATTATGTATGGCCCCTGGAGCTGCGGCCACCCCGGGGGGCCCTCTCCCGGGTGGGCCTGGGCATCAGAGCCGCCGCCGCAGGCGGCTGACAGCACGGCCCACCTGGGGTGGAGCATGTGGGGGACCCCGCTCCCAGAAGGGGTGTCCTGCTGAGGCTCACCTCCCTGACCCCACAGGGGCTGACGGCCAGTGGGACCTGCCCAGGACTTTGGTCCAGCCTCCTCCCACCAGCCTGGCCTGGGCACCTGGGTGCTCCAGAGAAGGCCTGCTGACTGGCCCGGGGGCAGAGCTGACCACGTCCTATCCTCCTGCTCCCCTTGCTCTCTCCCCACCATCTCCTCCTCCTCCCCTCAGCCGCACCTGTCTCTGCTCTGGTACATGGCCCCCTGCTCCCCTCCTCCCCACAGGTCTCCAGCCCATCCACTGTCCACCGTCTCCCAGGGCTTCAGGTAACCCTCCCGCCCCAGCCCATGCCCCACAGCTAGTGTCCAGGACTAGTGGGTCCTGGCTTGAGCTGACCCCATGTCAAATCTGCGTGACCTCCTGGAATCACGGTCCAACCATACCTGGCCCGGGCGCCCCATGGCCTCAGCCATGCTCCTGGGGCTGACTCTCGAGGTGTGGGAGGGGAGGGGAAGGCAGTGGGGCGGGTACTCCTCTAAAGGAGCCAGTCTGCCGGCCCCGCCACAGCCCACACGGCTGGGGGAGGACCCGGTGAGTGGGGATGGTCCCTCCTGCCTCCCTGCAGCGGACCTGGTCCTCCTTGGCTGCGTGTGTCCTGCCTGTGTGCACACACGTGTGTGGGCTGGAGCCTGACACAGGGTCTGGGGGGCCGTGCTGGGTGGGCTGACCTCCTGAGACACGGGGAGGAAGTCGGTCGTGAGCTTGTCTCCCCATGAGGGGTTCAGGACTCTCCGGTGACTCGGTCCTCCTCCGGTAGAGCTCCTGACAGCCTCTTGTCACAGTCTGAGCTCAGGCAGGGAAACTGAGGTCCAGAGACACGTTCCCAGCTGCTTTCTCTGCGGTCTGGGAGAGGGAGCCCTCTGTGTCCCTGGGGACAGCCCCTCCCGAGTGGAACCCTAGGTTCCAGATGGGCGGCTCTGCCCCATCCCTCCCTGCCCTACTCCACTCAGGGCAGGTGAGGAGGATGCCCCCGCCCTCAAGCTCACACTCCTCAGGCAGGGAGGGTCCAGGTTCCCTAGAGGAGAAGTAGGGAAGGAGGAGGGGATGAGATGGGGGAGAAAGAGGGGTTCCCAGAAGTAGGAGTAGCCCATGGAGGGGAGAGGGCTTGGGCCCCTGAACTGGCTCAGCTTGGGTTGGGGGTAGGGAACAGCCTCAGGAGGCGCAGGGCTGGGGCTCGGGGCCTCATCATCACTAGAGTGCACACTCTGGGTCAGAGGCACAGAACTGATGGCCCCTGGCACCTGCCTGGAAGGCACGTGCTCCTTG
>NW_027892633.1:0-241 GCF_054177405.1 Leptonychotes weddellii | reverse complement strand
GGAAAACTGCTGATAGTAGAAGAACCCCACTCTTCATGAATTTGTTGTTGATCCAGGCATTCATTATATAACCTGGCCCATGAAGGAGGAGCACGATGCACTTAACAAACAGACAGGCATGTAAACCTCCTCAGTAACCATGACCATGACTGTGCATGCCTCCCAAGTGGCTTTTAAGTCTCTATTCCCCATGATACATTATGCATCTTCTGGACATAGGTCCCCTAAGGGAATGTAACCT
>NW_027892632.1:0-241 GCF_054177405.1 Leptonychotes weddellii | reverse complement strand
TGAGGAACTCCATTCTAATTTCCATAGTGGCTGCACCAATTCGCATTCAACTGGTACACAGGGTTCTCATTTCTCCACATCCTCACCTACACTTATTTCTTGTCTTTTTGATAACAACCATTCTGACAGATGTGAGGTGTTGTCTCGTGGTTTTGATTTGCATTTCCCTGACAATGAGTGATATTGAGCACCTTTTCATGTACTTGCTGGTCAACTTCTCTGTCTCCATTAGAAAAATATC
>NW_027892631.1:0-241 GCF_054177405.1 Leptonychotes weddellii | reverse complement strand
TAAGAATAACATTTATTAAGAGTTATTTAAGAACTAGCATTCAATTTCTATTAATATGAGTTCTAAATCATGAAAACGCTTCCATTTGAAATCCACAATCCCTGTTTTCTTGCACAATGATGTAAACAAATATTGCATGCAAGAACCTCCATACATCAATTGCATCCCTGTCCTAGTACCCCTGGATCTTTTTTGTATTGTGAATGTCTGAGTGAGAGGGCTACACCTCTGTACAGAGAAA
>NW_027892630.1:0-241 GCF_054177405.1 Leptonychotes weddellii | reverse complement strand
CATGAATGAGTAAAGATGTGGTGTATGTATGTATGTGTGTATACACACACACACACACACACACAGTGGTATATTACTCAGCCATCAAAAAGAATGAAATCTTGCCATTTGCAATGACATGTGGATGGAACTAGAGGGGATTATGCTAAGTGAAATAAGTCAGTCAAAGAAAGACAAATACCATATGATTTCACTCACAGGTGGAATTTAAGAAACGAAACAGATGAACATAGGGGAAGGG
>NW_027892629.1:0-241 GCF_054177405.1 Leptonychotes weddellii | reverse complement strand
GAGATCATGGCAACCTGTTTAGCGCCCTCTTGTGGGCTTTGTGGAGCATAGCTTCAAGTCCGAGGCGCGGTTATTGCTAATTGAAATCTTTTCGTATTTTTTTTAAATCCAAGAAGCAAGTGTTTTGTTTCTTCCTAGTTTCATCAATCCATAGTCACTGTAGAAAATTACTTCCTCCAACTGGGGTGTGTATATGGAGTTTGATTGGTTTATTAAATCCTTAAGTATGGGAACCACGGGA
>NW_027892628.1:0-241 GCF_054177405.1 Leptonychotes weddellii | reverse complement strand
CACATGAGAGGGGGGAGGGTCAGAGGGAGAAGCAGACTCCCTGCCGAGCAGGGAGCCCGATGCGGGACTCGATCCCGGGACTCCAGGATCATGACCTGAGCCGAAGGCAGTCGCTTAACCGACTGAGCCACCCAGGCACCCCAGAGAGGTTTAGGTTCTTTCCCAGGGGCACTCAGCTGGTAAGTGGCAGAGCCAGGTCCAAACCCCATGCTTGCCTGGACCCTCAGACCCGTGTGCTTTC
>NW_027892627.1:0-241 GCF_054177405.1 Leptonychotes weddellii | reverse complement strand
GAATGCAATCAAGAAGAAGAAGAAGGATCTGGGAGGCAGGGAGTAAAGTTTTCACTTTTTGCAAACCCCACAGAGCCCCCCAATCAACATATGCTTCACAGAAATGTGTTTGAGCTACAATTTTCATAACATCACAGGATCTAGTATTAATTTGTTGTCGACAGATAGAAATAGAAGTGAACATGTTTTTTTTTTTTTTTATTCTTATGTTAATCCCCATACATTACATCATTAGTTCTAG
>NW_027892626.1:0-241 GCF_054177405.1 Leptonychotes weddellii | reverse complement strand
GCTTTCAGTTTTACCATTTATAAGCTGAAGTATCTTAGATGAAGCACTAAAATTCAGTGAATGTATTTCTTCTTTAAAAAAAATAAAATAAAATAGGGGCACCTGGGTGGTTCAGTAGGTTAAGCATTTGACTGTTGGTTTTGGCTCAGGTCATGGTCTCAGGGTCCTGGGATCCAGCCCCACAGTGCACTCCTCACTCAGCAGGGAGTCTGCTTCTCCTCTCCTTCTGCACACCACCCCC
>NW_027892625.1:0-241 GCF_054177405.1 Leptonychotes weddellii | reverse complement strand
CGCTGAACGGGCCCTCCTGGGAGGATCTCCTTTGCAAACACTCTCAGTCTCAGGAGCTCTAAGCTGTCCATCCTGCCATGGCCCACACACGTTTCCCTGCTTGGCAGCCGCCAAACTAATTTTCTTAATTCTTTTAATTAAATAATTTTCTTAATTTTTAAACAAAACACACCTTTGTGTTTAAATGCATGTAAGCCCCGGTGTATATATTGGTTGACTTAGAACTTTCGGTTAGTATCCA
>NW_027892624.1:0-241 GCF_054177405.1 Leptonychotes weddellii | reverse complement strand
AAAGGCAAGGGAAGCAAGGGCAAAAATGAACTTTTGGGACTTCATCAAGAGAAAAACCTTTTGCACAGCAAAAGAAAGTCAACAAAGCCAAAAGACAACCGACAGAATGGAATAAGATATTTGCAAATGACATATCAGATAAAGGGCTAGTATCCAAAATCTATAAAGAACTTATCAAACTCAACACCCAAAGAACAAATGATCCAATCAAGAAATGGGCAGAAGACATGAACAGACATTT
>NW_027892623.1:0-1577 GCF_054177405.1 Leptonychotes weddellii | reverse complement strand
AGCCCGATGCGGGACTCGATCCCGGGACTCCAGGATCATGACCTGAGCCGAAGGCAGTCGCTTAACCAACTGAGCCACCCAGGCGCCCCGAAGGGCAGGTAGTTCTTAACTAAGCATGGAGTGGATGGGAGGGCACTCCAGGCAGAAGGAGCAGATAGCAAGGACATGGCAGACTCCGAGAACTGCATGTGCTATAGGAGGTTAATGGTGAGTCTGAGAGGGTGAATGAAATCCAAATCCACAGTGCAAATACATAGTTGAATAGAGGTTTTAGCTCAGGTCTTCCGGTATAGAATTTCCAGTATTTCCATTGGGAAGCAATGAGATGCACAGGTTAAACTAAGAAATAAAAAGAAAAAGAAAACCCCACAGGCTTTGGAATCAGACAGATGGAGGTTTGAATCCAAACAATGCCACTTGCTCTGTGACCTTGACTAAGATGCTTCTCTTTTATAACCACGGATCCCTACTCTGCAAATGATAATAACAGTAATCATCAGCTAGGACCACTCTGAGGTTCATCTGAGATGGCATGCTCTACCAAACACAGTAGCTGGCCTATGGCAAATGCTCAGTAACTGCTGTAAGGTAAGGAGTTTCTAGGCAAGAAGAGCACAGGGGCAGCATCGGTCTGGAGCCACCATGGGCAGCCTGCAAACGGCACTGCCAGAGAGGAGACGTTTTGCTTGCACATTCTTCACTGAACCGTGAATGGCAATAGAAGGAAGGCCTCAATACTATGAAGCCAGGAGGAGACCTTTAGAACGAGTCATGTTGGAGTGGGACAAAATTGAGTAGGTGAGAGATGCTTAGAGAAACTCCCTGTCGAAAGTGCTTTTGGAAGGAGCATTCTGAACAGGAGAAAAGGAAGGACCCTTCCCTTTGGAAGAAATATCTAGCATAAACTGTGGCCATCCTCCATGGTCAGGGATTGCATGCGGCTGGGGACAGGGATAGGCAACGTTTTCCACTGGTTGGCTCCAGGTGCATGTCTTCAGCAATGCTCTAAGGAAGGCAGGGATGCACAAGTAGGATCTTGGACGAAGCAACGTCTGGAAGAATTTCCATTACCAAGGGAAGAAAGGGGAACAAAGGACAGGGGAAATAGAGCTCTCTGTGTGTGTTCGCACACGCACATGCAGAGGGGATGTTTTATTTTTATATTTTGAAGAATTCATTAGATCAGAATTCACTCATTTTATCTCAGGAAAACCTAATCCAAGAGAATGACATTAGAAATCGGAAGAGGATGCTGAGTTCTCAACTTCATGGGATACCCCACAGCGTGCTGTAACTCAGTCACGGCATCTGCCGCAGTTCCTTGTGTCACTGTTTTTTCATCCACGCGGCTGTCTGGATCACTGGCAGCTCTAGAGGGCACAGGCTGAGAGATGCAGGCAACAGCATGCATTTGCTTTGAATTCTTACATGCAACCTTCAGGCTCTCTTCCCCCAACATGTGTATCTGGTGACACAGCCTAGCAATTAGACGGTGGCAACTCTTATCACAGCTGAGGAGTGGACACATTTCAAGCCAGAACTTCATCTCTTCTAGGCAGCGAGAGGGCTAGACTTGA
>NW_027892622.1:0-12979 GCF_054177405.1 Leptonychotes weddellii | reverse complement strand
CAGCAGTGCACAAAATGGGCGGGGAGGGGGGGGGCGGGCGGGGAGAAAAAAGACACGTCAAAACAAACCCTGTCCTGGGTGGGTGGGTGGGGGGGGGTCCCCTTCCAGTGAGATTCTGATTGGTCCATCTGGGGTCAGCTGACCTCTTCCCTTGGCCCAATCAAACGTGTCCGGGGGCGGGGTCACAGAGTACAGGCTGGCGGCTGGAAGCCCAGCCAGGAGACTGAGCTAGGTGTGGAATACAGGGCTGTCTGTCCCTGAAGCTATCTGAGCCATATTTCAACCTACAGCTGAGCTACTTCTAGCAAGGTTTTGGCCCTACATAGTGGCAGCTGCCCACTGTTAGGTCCTACTGACCGTCTCTCTCAGGAGGGTCCCCACCTCATCAGCCTCGTCCCCAATCTCTTTCATGGCAGGTTTGACACACATTGTCCTTTATCCCACCCCCTTTTGTGGTGGACGAAGCCAGATTCCATTTCCCCGTTGCTTTTTGTTCTTCTCTCTCCTCCCTGAGGGAATGCCTGTCGTGGGGAAATTGGGCAGTGTCCCCCTGCGCTTGTGCAAGCAGCAAGGGGAAGCAGAGCTGGAAATGACAGCCCACCCCGAGGAGGACCTATATCCTGGGGCTCTCGTCCCCGCACATGGTCTTCTCTGAGGCAGTGACCTGCTCTGTACAACCGAGCCTGGCTGTGGGAGCCTGTCTGAAGGCGGCCTTGTCAAAGAGGCCTCATCTTTCGCTGTCCTGCTGGAGGGAATTAAGATGACCCGGACAGTTAGGGTCCTCCCCTGCTTCCTGTCTGATGGCCGCGGTGATCGGCTTCCGTACTGCCAGTTTCTGCTTTTCAGTTGGCCGGCTTCTGGGCCGCCCCCCTGCCGACCATTTCTACAGCCATTTTCCTTCTTTCTTTCCTTTTTTTTTTTTTTTCAACAGGAGCTACTGCACACTCAGTAATGGAATAGATTACATCAGATCCTGCGTTTGCCAGCCTCCGTGCTAAGCTAGCTTCTCATTCCTGCAGCTGAGGACACCGACCTGGTTTATACTGGGATGGAGCTCACAGTGTAGAACCCCTCCCCCAGACGGGTTTCTGTGGGATCCCCAAGTTTTGTCAGTTGGAAAGTGTGACATTTTGTTTTCTCCTCATGGTTAAGGACATGAATGTCTAGGGGGGGGGGGGGGGAGCACCAGGATTCCATCCTGCGGGAGCCACGCGGTTCGCATGACCCCTACGCGTGTAATTTAACCCTTGATGCCCCGGTTTCCTCGTGTAAAATAAGGCTGATAATAGTTTCCTCGTTGCATAATTTTAAGTTTGAATTGGGATAATGTATGTCAGGAGCTTAGCATGGTTCCTGGCACATAGTAACTGCCCAACACACTGGCGGCCATTGTTAATGTATTCCTTACATCTCTTCCCCCACTCTGTTCCCCCACATCATCTCCACAGACACAGTGTGCTAGAAGCAGGCTCTGGGGTCAGACAGACCTGCAAAGTTGTGACAATCACATACACTCTAGATGAGATGATTAGAAGATTAGATGAGATCATGTCCATAATCATAATAAACACGTGTAAGCGCTTTATACATCTTACTACTTTAATCCTTACAGCAACTTTAAGAGGTAGGGATGATTATTATTATATGGATTTTACACATGGGGAGGCTGAGGCATTAACTGGGGCCTTAAGTAGCTGGCTCAAGGTTAGAAGCGAGACAATGGATAAGGCAGCAAGTGGGTAGAGAAAGCATGTCCATTCACTGTCAATCCCACTCCCTACCACATGGCCTGAAGTGCCTGGCACCCAGTAGGAGTTCAAAGAAACGTGAAGTGCGTTTCTCCACGTTGCAGATCTATAAATGACAAGACTACAGAGCAGAGGATGTTTGGGACACTGTCTATGTGAATCATTAGGGAATAAAGTCAAGTCAATGACATAACCAAGTAAGGTTAAAAGTAGCTACTGTGTGTGTTGGGGCGCTCCTGAGGGCTTGGTGTGTGTGATTGCAAATTAATCCTGAGAAGCACCATGTATGGTAGGTGAATATGCCCCAGGGGTTCATGTGAATTCTGTCCCCATGTACATCGGAGATTCCTGATCTCAGATTAAGCCTGAAAACCACTTTTTCTTACAACTGGGAGGAAAAACTGGCAGGACAAGGCCACGTTCAGACAGACTCTTGTGACTGGCCCAAACTGAACAGCAAACAGGACGGGCAAAGATGTGGAAGGACAACCTTGTCATGGCCAAATTTCCAGCCTTATTTTCCACTGGTCCAGAAAAATATATGCACAGAGTAAAGCAGTACCCAGGCGGAGAACCTGGAGGTGTCAGTCAGGGGCTGGCCGGAAACAGATGGCACACTTAAATTAGTGATTCGAGGAGAGTTTAATAAAGGAGCTATTTACAAAGATGTGGGGAAACCACAGGGATAGTGCAGTTCCCTGGGGCAGGGAATAGCTGAGTGCTGTCACCTCCCCGAGGCCTGAAGAGAAAGGGGACAGAGTGGTGACCTGAACCCTGAGATAGTACTGTGTGGAGAGTCCCACCTGGCAGGAGCTGTGGCTTTTGGTAGAGGGACCCAGCCAAGCCACAGTGGCCCAGCAAGGCGGAGGCAGGGGAATAAATAAATAAAAACCTTGCTCTCTCTCCTCCCTCCTTCCCATCGCCTGCTCAGGCTCCCCATTGTTTGAACCCAACCAGGAACCAGAGGGCAAGGGGGCTCCATTGATTCAATCCACCTAGATCAGCCTCCCCAGGGCACAGAGCGGGGTGGAAGAGGGTGGAGTGTGGGACTGGATGGACAAAGGGAAGATGTCTGGAACACTGCTTCTCAAATGGAACCATAGAGAGGCCACTGCCTCCCTGGGACTGGGGATTCGCAGGCAAAGAGAAGGTTGGCATCTCAATGGTGGCGGCCTGTTTCAGAGATTGTGGAAAGGGCTGGCTGGCACACATGCTTGGCAGACTCATACCAGCTGAGCCAGGAGCCTGACATCACCCTCAGTCCCTTACACCTTGGCTAGGGTCTCTTCACCAATTCGAGCTGAATAGAGTATTGAATTTCACTTTTCTTTATGGCTAAGCTCTTCCAAGTCAGACATAGCCAGAGGACTTTGCAAGCTCAGGAGTGTCTCTGACTGCAAACGCATTCATGTCCTTTAAAACTGGCATAAATTTGACTTCTTCTGTGACTTCTTTTCTGATGTTTGTGTATGTCCCTCCCATTGTCTAAAATATAAACCCCACGATGGCGTGTTTTAGTCATCTCCATATGCCCAGAACCTGACACGAGGCTGACATTCTTTAGAATCCTAAAAAATATTCATTCAATCTTTAAGTCCCTGTAGTCCTCAAGAGATTCCAATTTAACCAGCATTTATTAAACCCCTACTACTTTCCAAGTGCTGTGTCGGGTCATTTTAATCTCAGTTCTCTAACGTAATATTCCCAAACAGCCCTAGCTATTATCCCCATCTTTACCAATATGGAAACTGAGGTTCAGAGAGATGAAAGAGGTAGAGCCTGGATTTGAACAGAGGTCTGCTTCCCTGGTCGAATGCCCTTTCCTTTCCTGATCAGAAGATGTCCCTCGATTGGTCACTGGACAGTTACTTCATGCATATGCATGAGCTGACTGCATGAATGAGCCCAGTGGAGCCTCTGTGCACGTGCGCCGCGCAGGCGCTTTGGGAAGCTCTGAACGTCATTGATGGTGCTGGCTCTCACGCAGGGCTCGCCCCAGTTTGATGGTTGCAGCCAAAAGAGTACTCCTGGATATCCTCCCTGTCAAGTCTATCTTAAACCCGCCCTGCAAGGTAAGCACGAGAGCAAGTCAGATGGGTGCTGTCCCTAAACTTGGCTTTTGGGTGCAGGATCCTGGCTCTCTCCGAAGTAGCTTGCTCCCGTTGATTCAAAACACACCTATTTCTGAGAGTTTCCTCTGTTGAACATAGAAAACATAAGATTGTCAAGTGCTTACCCTTTAGTTGTTCTGGAGCTGCCAAAATTCTAATTGGCCAATAAAATCCACCTGTCTCAGAAGAGCCCCCAACATGCCCCCACTTACCAGGAAGAGAAAGAAAGTTAAAAGCTGGTCCTTACACATATTCCATATGCCCTGAATTTGCCTAAGTTCTCTCCGTCTTCATAACGGCCCTAAATATAGGAACTGTCGTTAGTCATATTTTGTAGGTGCTGGGCCTGAGGTTTTAGGATGGTGGGACACTTGTCCAAAGTCACATGGTTAGGAAGTGACAGGGCCAGGCTCAGGGCAGACTTGGACTTCTGGCTCTTGCCTGTGGATGCGAGCAGCCCGAGGGAGCTTTCTCAAGCGTCTAAGCCCGCTGGCCTCAATCACAGGTAGGACCACCTCGATTCCTTCTCATTACCTTCTGCCCTATTTTACTGAGGATCCAGGGCAGATTCGGTTCTGGCCTAGAAAAACATCATTCTCTATCTCTGAGAGACAGAGAAAGAGAGAGAGGAATGTGTTTCTAGGCTGTTCTGTAGAACCTAAGGCATTTTCATGACAAGCCTTTCTCCTTCCCACTAATCCTCAGGACACTTTATCTTCCCCTTCCTATGGCCCTGTCACAGCCTGCCTTGTTTCTGCCCTATCTCTCTCTCTAGGCAGGGGGCTCTCCAAGGGTGGGGTCTGTGGCCCATCCTCAGCCCTCCTCTCACATCCAAAGTCTCAGTGTCCATCAACATGTACTGAGCACCCATCACATGCCAAGTTCCCTATCAGACACTTTCACAGCTGCGACTACGCTTCTTTTGTGTGACCACCCATGTGGAGTACATTGTAGGATTAGCCCATTTTACAGATGGAGATGCTGAGGTTGGAGGGGCAAAAGAACTGGCCCAAAGCCACAGAGCTAGTCAGTCAAGGGCAGTGAGCACTGGCCTGTTTTGCCCCAATACCGGTGATCTTCCCACAACATCGCAGCTGGAGAAGAAGGAGGAATACTGAAAAAAAACCTCAAAGACCGCAAAATAAAAGAGAAAAAATAGACTGTTTCAAAGCAGTAAATTGGTGGAAGATTAAAGAAATGGGCGTAGGGTCTAACTTCCTTTCTTCTAAGGTCATGAAAAGAATAAAAGGGCACACACCCAAGATCAGAGAAAGAAACACAGAAGCTGCTGGAATTTTAGCTGCAGATGAATCTTTCACCAGCCTTTCTGGGGGAGTGGCTATGCTCAGTCGCATCAGGATGCACTGCACAGCATGTGTGCTCTATGTTGAAACAGTAATATTCTTTTCAATGAACTTGAGCAATTTATACGTACAGTTTACATATATGAATATGCACAGTGCAGTTAGAGAAGGCACTGCCCTTGGAGTTAAATGACGGAGGTTCAAATTCGAGGTTTGTCCTTCCCTAGCTGCCCAGCCTTAGGTAAAACGCTTCCCTCTCTCTTAACCTCTGTTTTCTCATCTGGAAAATAGGCTTGACGACAGTCCTCATTTCACAGGGGGTTAGTATATCTGAGTCAAGTAGTAAATGGAAGCCCCTAACAGGGATTTAGGTATATGTTCCCCACATTGTGCTATCTAATTAATTCATTTTAAATGAGGAAAAGGAAAGTAGCCTCCTCTGCTACCAGCTCCAACAGCCTACCTGTGATAGCACATGGAGACCGTTCAGAGTAGTAGGTGTTTCCAAGGAGTCTGGAGCCAGGCTATGGGCGTTTAAGCCTGGCTTTGCCATTGCTAAGCTGGGTGACCTGGGGCAACTTACTTAACCTCCTTTTGCCTCAGTTTTCTCACCTGTAAAGTGGGCATAATTATAGGGCTTCCCTCTTAGAGTTCTCAAGAAGAGTATGGTCCCTGGGAACCCTGCCTGGCACATGGCATGTGTTCAGAAAATGTTCATTATTACAGGATTAGCATCTTCATTATTACGTGCTGAGTGTTTCCCTTATGGCTGCATTTCAACTGTTGCATCCTCTTGTTCACCTCCCCCGTATCCCCACTGCCGAGCTGGAGGACCCAGATCCGCAGGGCAGAGAGGCATTACTTAAGTGAGGAGTGAGCCTCATTGTCTTTCAGTGATGTCAGCAGGGCTCCTTATCAATAATTGAACAGTTTTTCCAGGAACCCAATCTAGAAAGTGCAGTGTCCTGGCTGCAGCAGGGCCTGGCTGGCTGGGGCCCCCGGAAGGCTCTAGGCACAGTGGGGTTTGTTATCCGTCTGCTGTGCGGGCAGAGGGTTCTGCTTGCTGCTGGAAGGGCTGCAGCTACAGGGTGGGACTTGAGACTCAGCCTCGTCACAGGGCCCTAACTCTGTCCCCAGGTCTTGCCCTCGCCGTCCTTTTCCCAGCAGCCCCAAAGACAGGGTCCTATTCTTCACCTGGTATGCTCAAGGGAGCCTGGATCCTGGAAGTCGTTCTCAACACTGACCCCCACCACTGCTCGCTTCCAAGCCATCCACAGGCCCTGATGACTTTGTTTTTTTTTTTTTTTTTATTTGAGAGAGAGAGTGAGAGAGAGAAAGAGCACAAGAGGGGGGAGCGGGAGAGGGAGAAGCAGACTCCCCGCTGAGCAGGGAGCCCGATGCGGGACCCGATCCCGGGACTCCAGGATCATGACCTGCGCCGAAGGCAGTCGCTCAACCAACTGAGCCACCCAGGCGCCCCGACTTTGTTTTTAAACATGACTCCAGTCTGCTCCCTTCCTCCATTCTCATCACCGCTACCCTAGTCCAAACCTACTGGGGCCCCCCCAGCAGCATCTTGCTGGCTTCCCTGACCCCAACTTGCAACCCTACCCCCACCCCCAGGGTACATGCTTGCACGCGCGCACACACACACACACACACACGCATGCGTGCACACAGCAGCTAAGAGTAATCTTCCTAAAATGCAAATTCCGGTCCTGTCAGCTCCCGTGCCTAAACTTTCAGTGCTTCTGGGATGCTTTTAGGAAAATATCAACCCTCCACATGTCCTCGAGGCCTGTGGCAAAACTCTGTCCAGCTTCACCTGAAGCTCTTCGTGACTTCATCCATGACCTTCCCACCACACCCTCGTATCAGTCCCTGTCACAGAGGCCTCACAGCTCCAGGCCCTCACCCGTTTGTTCTCTCTTCTGTGTCTGCCTCCTACTTATCATGCAGCCCTCAGATGTCACCTCCTCAGAGAAGCTTCTCCTGACCCTCCTTGTCTAAATCAGTGACCCCACACCCCACACCCCAGCCCCTGAATATTTCTATGATGAAACTCATCTCAACCAGAATGATTTTGTCAACCTACTGGCTTCCTTATTAGTAGTCTGTCTCCCCCACTAGAAGGTGAGCCCCATGTGGACACAGATCCTGTCTGTCTTACTCACAGATGTATCCCTTAGGACTTCCAATAGCTCCTGGTGCCTGGGAGGTGGGCAGTAAATATTTATTAAATGGATGGCTGGAAGCTGGGAGGTTGTGGAGTATTGTGGCGTGAGCCCTGGACTTGGGAGTCGAGAGTCCTGAGTTTGAGTCCCAGCTCTGTGACGTGCTCACCGTGTGTGATCAAGCACATCATTACAGCACACTCCTGAAGCTGGAGTCAGGAGCCCTGGGGTCTAGCCGGGGCTCTACCCCTTGCGGACTGTGAGCTCAGGCAGCTTCCCTTATCTCTCTGAGCCTCCTTTTCCTCTGCTGTCAAGTGGGGGTGGTACTATCTACCTCACAGGAAGGTTGTCAGTGGAATGTGTGAATGGAGCGTGTGGAACCCGTGCATGTAGACAGAGTCTGGCACGTTCTGGGGCTGCGGCAGGGGGACCCTAGGGCCTGCCGGATCCTACAAGCATTCTGCACTGAGCTTCACAGGGTCCCCTGGGGAACCGAAGGGGACATAGGTGAAAGGCTTTGAAGTGGTAACATTTGCTTCGAGACTTTATCATTGGCTCGAAAAGAGGATTAACGAGGTAAAAAAATACGTAAGATGCTTTGCACTGGAGTCAGCCGGTGGCCATAAGGGGGTGGCACTTCCTCTGACAGTCTTAGAGCTACTGACATTTAGATTTTACAGCTATGAACTCCCAGCTACAGAAACAGCCTGACCGCTGGGGCTCCTGTAGGAGAAGTGATTTTTATTATTGTGACTCTAAAGATCTCTAGTCCAAAACCCCTTTTTTTGGTTTTTGCTCCACTGAAACCATTTCTTTTATAACTATGACCCAGAACTCATGGTTATGCTGATGTTAAAGCCAGAAAGGGCCATCAAGCCTTAGCAGATATGTTCCCACCTGCCTGCCAGGATGTTGCTTTTTTTTTTTTTCTTATCTTTGAAAAAAACGTTAAAGTGGGTAAGTCACTTAACTCAGCACCTGCTATATAGCACGAACTCTGGAAACATTAGCTGTTATCATTCCTACTCCTGTTTTACTAACGATAGTATATATAATATAAACACACTTCACAGTAAACAACCTCAGATCCTTTTTTGGGAGAATGAGGTGAATGGCGAAGAAATTCTGGAAATGGGGGTACATTCTAAGTGCCTGGATAGAGTGAATTCTGTTCCAGTGTCAGATGACCCTTAATGCAGTCACCGTATATCCATCAGAGGATGCCTGGCTGTCTCTCACTCCTAAAGCTGACTTAGATAAAAAAAGAAGCCCCTGATTGGAAAAGAGGAGGAAACTTGCATAATGTAAACATCTACGAGGTCCCTCCAAATACCTTATCATATTCAAGGCAGGTAGGACTTATTTTCCACCACTTAGGTATAGAAAAACCAAGTCGAAATAAAATTCAGTAACTTACCAAAGGAATATAGCTAGAAAGCGGCCACGCTGGATTTAAATCTAGATCTTTATGACTCTGAAGACTGCAATCCTCCACTGTCTGGAATCGGTTCTCAGGCCTCGGCTACTTCTTTAGGAGCCTGCAGCAAGTTTTAGCTCACCAAGTTTGCATTTGTTCAAATAGCGGCATCCTGAGTTGTGATTTACTTTTGAGTGTTCATTCCTCATTTTGCAAGCAGCCCTGCTCTGGACCTCTGACTTCTCTTAGTTGATCAGACTTCTCATCCTTAACCCAACCTATGACCCTAGCAGAATCCAGTCAAAATAAGTTATCTGCTGTCAGGGATGCTTGAATATTTCATGGTGGCCTGGATGGAGGCAGAGGACAGATCACTCTGCTCTGGGGACAGGCAAGGCAGCTAATGGATCAGCTGCAGGCACCAGATGTCCAGGTGCTGGGATAGATGGCCCATCAGACAAGGCAAGCAGACGACGATGCTTTGGGTTAAGCATCTTGCTAGGACAGGGCTGCAAGTTTGTAAGAGGTCAAATTTTTAAATGCCTGATTTAGGCGGTCCCTCGAACCTGGACTTAGAGGACAAGCTGCTTTAACATTTTTATAACCCTTATATCAGCCCCTGCATGATCTTAGAAACACACACACACACCCCAAAGAAGGCTGGTTGAGCACCCCAATATGCAGATGGGTAAACTGCAGCTCACAGAATTTAAACGAAATGCTCTGGGTTACCCCGAAAATAATGGTAACTCTGGGATCTGATCCCAATTCTCTCTGTCTCCATCTAAGAGAAGTGACCAATTATAGAAAAGGTCTTGGGACATGGAGAAAGAAAAGAAATGTAGGTTCTGTTGCCATGTCCCCCACTCACTGCCTATGACCAGATCGCTTTCCCCCTTGGAGCTGCAATTTCCATCTTCCGAGGAATTCTTGGGCTCTATGATATTATCGCCAACATGGCTTTTCCCCCCAGCCAGCAGGTTAGGAGGCAGCTATGGCAGAGAAGGCAGGGACGGGGACCAGGGGGATGGGAAGGCCTTTCTAAGTCCGTGCCCAAGATCTCCACCTAGAGAACGTGGTCCTCAGTCCTGGGTGGAGAAATGAACTGCCCACCAGGAAGCTGCTTGTGTGTCGGCTGTTTTTTAAGAGTTTAGATGCAAAGAGAGAATGTTGATGGTTAGGGGGAGATGCCTGGGAGGCTAATCGACTGGATGGTGTCTCTGTGAGCCAAGCACTCTGTGCTGCTAGGGAAACAAGGAACCTGAATCCAAAAAGAGCAAGGGAAGGGTTCTGAAAGGTGGCGTCTAGCAAGGTGGGAGGTGCTTCAGTTTAGAATGCCCGCCCTCCACTTCTCACTCCTCCAGAAATGATTTAGTGAGTGCCTACTACATGCCAGGCACTGAGCGAGGTCCTGGGAGCACGAGATGAAGAAGACAGACACGGCCCTCTCTCTCGGAGCCTACGTTCTAGCAGGAGAGGGGCGTGCTATCCCTAAAAAAAGAGCAGTTTAAGGAGTCCCAAGGGTTCTGCAGGAAATTGAGCAGGGTGGAAAGGAGGGACTGGCAGGAGGCCAGGCCAGCAGGGAGGTGACTGGGAGTGACCACAGAGCTGGGCCTGAGGATGAGATGGAGCCAGCTGAGAGGAGAGCGTCAGCAAGAATAAAAGGCTGTGTGCATAAAGTAGGATGACTTCCACTAAAAGTAACAGAAAACCCAGACGCAAGGTGGCTAAAATGATAAGAACATTTCAGACCTCCCTGAGCTGGGAGTTCTCAAATAGAAGGGACTCTCATGGGCGGGGGAGGACACAGCCGTGCTCAACCGTGTCATCAGGGCCCAGGGCCTTCCATGTGTCACTGCTCTGTCAGTCCTTCAAAGCAGAGCAGACCTGCTTGAAACACACGGTGTAGAGTGAAAACCACCTAAGTTCACCTTTCTTTTGGGCCACTCAGCGGCGATGGGACCTTGGATGAGACCCCTGCCTGCCTTGCATCTGCCTCCTCTTCTGCCTCCCCTGGGTGCTGTGAGGACCCACAGAGACCATGTGCAGGTGCATTCTAGCCCACCCCGTGGTGCCCTTGCTTTTCTCTTGCAACTGGGGAAAGACTGAAAAGTTCCCCAGAGAAAGAGCCTTTGGTTTCAAACCCCCTTCCCAACCCACTGGCCCTAAGGAAACCCCATCTTGTCTTTTGCTTTTGAGTCAACAGTCCCTAGAAGTGGACTGCTCTGGATGGTGGCCGAATCAGCTCGGGCCACCTTGCCATGTGGCCCAAGCACTTGCTATTTCAGTCACGGTCACTAAGTGCTCCCGTCTAAACCTCTTGAGGCTAAAAGGTACAAAAGGTTTTGAATTAATTGGCTTCTATTTTCCTTCCTGTGTGTGTGCCTCAGTGCCTTTTTAGGGCAAGATTGACTGGAGGAATCCTTCCTGAATTCAGGCAGCCCTGATTCAACTTGGAGTTAATTATCTCTAATATGCTGTACAATTCCCTCTGTACCTTTTATGACATGGAGTGGAGGCATAATTTATCCAAGTCTATCATTTGAGGCTTTTTTTTTTTTTTTACGAAAAGAAAATTATTGTGTGTGCCTTATAAAAGTATTCATTCCATCTGTCGTTGTTTATTCACAAGATGTTTATGGAGGACACACCTCTATGCCAAGCATTGCACTGGGTCGCTTATAATTCAGGTTAACTTCTCACAAGCCTATCAGGTCACTGGTCTTATCGCCATTTGGTAGAGAAAAAACAAAAACAAAAACAAAAACAGAAAACTAAGTTCAGAAAGAAGAGACAGCTGGGGAAAAAAAACAAAAAGAACGAAGAGAGGGTTGACATCTCTCGTCCTCACCCCTACCTGCTTGGACGCATGTCTACCAGGAGCTACAGACCTCCATGACAGCAGTTCCCGATAACACGTTTTCCTCCCTTTGTCCCCTGGGCCCGACGGCTGGTACCAGCTTCCCTCTGTTGCCTGGTTTGTCCCCTCGCTCTCTACATGACCCTTCCCCGAGGATCTCCTCATCAGAACCACGTGCAGGGCATGGCCTTCCCCCCAGGACCCTAACTGATCCACCTGGACAGCAGCATGCAGCGGATAACGAAGTGGACATTCTCCCTCTGTCTACTCTCTGTCATTCTGCCTTCTGCCCCCTGTTATCCCAAGAACCTGTTCCTTCATTTGTTCGTTTATTTGTTTGTTTGTTTGTTTGTTTAGGAAAAGAAAAAGGGAGCCACATTCTATCTTCAAATGTCTCTGCATTTTTAATAGAAGGGAGCGGGCCTTTTTTAGAATCCAAGAGAATGTGAGTGTTTCACTTCCAAAATTCTATTCCAGTTGACCCAATTGAAATCAGCCACCTGGTTCCTTCTGAGACTCTTGTCCTACTGAAGATTCAAAGACAGCTGTGGGGAGCCCTGTTCATGAAGTTTCTAGGGCTGCCATAACATAATATGTACCCTGGGTGCTTAAAGCAACAGATACGTGTTCTCCCCCAGTGCTGGAGGCCACAAGTCCAAAGTCACAGTGGCAGCAGGGCTGTGTTCCCTCAGAGACTCTGGGTAGGATCCTTCCTTGCCTCCTCCCAGCTTCGGGTACTGGCAGTAATCTTGGCCTTCCTTGGCTTGCCGCTGCATCTCTCCAGCCTCCGCCTCTGTACTCACCTGGCGTTCGCCTGTGTGTCTGTGTGTCTCTTCTCCTTGTAAGGCACGGAGTGCTAGTGGAGTAAGGGCCACCCACCTCCAGCTTGACCTCAACCCTCAACTAATTACACTGTCAACAGCCCTATTTCCAAATAAGGTCACTTTCCAAGGTACCGGGGGTCAGGACTTCAACATATCTTTTTGAGGGACACGATTTATTTATTTATTTTATTTATTTATTTATTATTATTTTTTTTTTATTCTTATGTTAATCCCCATACATTACATCATTAGTTCTAGATGAAGTGTTCCATGATTCATTGTTCGTGCACAACACCCAATGCTCCATGCAGAACGTGCCCTCCTCAATACCCACCACCAGGCCAACCCATCCTCCCACCCCCCTCCCCCCCAGAACCCTCAGTTTGTTTTTCAGAGTCCATCGTCTCTCATGGTTCGTCCACCCCTCCGATTTCCCCCGCTTCATTCCTCCCCTCCCGCTACCTTCTTCTTCTTCTTTTTTTTTTCTTAACATATCTTGCATTATTTGTCTCAGAGGTACAGATCTGAGATTCAACAGTCT
>NW_027892621.1:7093-7818 GCF_054177405.1 Leptonychotes weddellii | reverse complement strand
GGGCTTATTTTTTTATCATGCAATAATTTATACTTATATACCTAAACCATTGTCTGATACAGTGACCAAATTAATGAATGCATATACATGTATAAACATGCACATGGAGGGTTTATGTAATATATGTAAACACTAAGTTAGAAAGAAAAAATTAACCATGAATGTATTACCCAGATAATAACTACAGCATTACAACACCAATGACTCAACACAGGTGAGACCACCCAACCCATCCTCTGCCTCCCACAAAGGTAAGTTTTATTCTGAATTTTGAATTTGTTATCCTCTTGCTCTTCTCAAAATACATTTTACACTATATATGTACATGTATACTCCCAACAATACAGTATTTAATTTTGCTTATTTGGGGACTTTAAATGCTTTCAGTAGTGAAGTGGATAATTCTGAGATGGAACCTGGTAAATTATATAGTAGTAACTATGTTGGAGCACTGTAGAGTGATTTATGCCCAACCTAAGGAATTCAAAGTCAGTTAAAAGTAACAACAGCGATGTCCACAATAGTCAAACTACGGAAAAAGCCAAGATGTCCATCGACAGATGAATGGATAAAGAAGATGTGGTATATATATACAATGGAATAGCATGCAGCCATCAAAAGGAATGAGATCTTGCCATTTGCAATGATGTGGTTGGAACTGGAGGCTGTTATGCTGAGCGAAATAAGTCAATCAGAGAAAGACATGTATCAAATGACCTCACTGA
>NW_027892621.1:0-6993 GCF_054177405.1 Leptonychotes weddellii | reverse complement strand
AAAAAAAGAAGAAGATAGCAGGAGGGGAAGAATGAAGGGGGGGAAATCGGAGGGGGAGATGAACCATGAGAGACTGTGGACTCTGAGAGACAAACTGAGGGTTCTAGAGGGGAGGGAGGTGGGGGGATGGGTTAGCCTGGTGATGGGTATTAAAGAGGGCACGTTCTGCATGGAGCACTGGGTGTTATGCACAAACAATGAATCATGGAACACTACATCTAAAACTAATGATGTAATGTATGGGGATTAACATAAGAATAAAAAAATAAAGTAAAAAAAAAAAGTTGGGTATGTGCAGAGCTTTATGGCGCCGACGTTTGCGTGCTGAACACACCGCGGTGGAGACGGAGCGCCGATGCGCACGAAGACGTGTGGGAGCATGTCAGGGCGCGTTAGTCACAGACCCAGGCCGGGGACAACCCAAATGTGCGTCTGTGGCAGAAAGGATGATCGGCATTCACGAGATACTAAACGGCAACAAGAAGGAATGAACTCCAGCTATATGTAACATATTGGAATGAATTGTAAACACGTATCGTTGAGGGGAAAAAGCCACATAACATAAAAGATTATCAGCAGGGTACCTACTACCCAATTCTGTTCACAGTGTTAGGGCATGTCGCATTGTTTTAGGTGCTTCTAAGAAATAAAAATTATCCCAGGTGGGAAGCTACCCCCATCACAGAGGTGGGACCCCAAGGGCCCTGTGTTCCGTGTAAGGATGATAAGAACCAACCCACCCACCTGCAGAAAGAAAAAGCCAGGAACCCTGCCGGCCTCAGTCGGAGCACTAGATGGAAGGAGGGCCTTCTCCCGAGAGTCCGAATCACAAAACCTGTTTTGGGGTCTGAATTCACACCACCAGTGTGGCTCAAAGAAACCCTCAGGCACAGACTTTTAAATCTGGCATGGTCCCAGGCCAACAGTGTCCCTGGGTGACTGAGAAGCCCACATAAATCCAGGGGTAAGGCACCCTCGATGTAAAATGCATTCCCACCTAGGAAAAATGTGCTTCTTAGGATGGAGGAAATAAGGTATAAACGGCAATGCAGACCGAGGTGAGCTACAGACTTCCGGGCAGCTGAAGACAAGGTGGCCTCCAGGGTCCTCACCCTTCAAGGTTCCTTGAAAAACCACACAGAGCAAGAGGGAGGGAAAAGTAAAATTGCACAGAGACTGTGACCTCAGAGGATGCCCAAACTTTGACATCACTGTAAACAAACAAGAGAAACGCCCGTCGCCACCCACCCGGGGCTCTGGGACAGATGAGGCAGAAGAGACAGCAAGGCACAGGGCATGGGAGCCAGAAACAGGGCTCAGAGTCGAACCACTCACCTCCAGGAAGATGAAGTCCATCCCCAGTCCGACAAGAGGGAAAAAGGAGAAAAAAAGAGCACTGACCACGAGAAAGGGGCTGATGAGCTGGTCCAATCGGAAGGGTGGACTCCAAGATGCACAGCTCTGGGGAGAGAAACAGGGGAAAAAGAACCGGGGCCTTGGGGATTGGGTGGTGACAGGGACAATGGGAAAGAGGAAAATGGAAGGCCCTGCGAGAGAAAAAAGAACCAAAACCCCCCAAAAAACAACCCCCCAACTGGAGGACACACGACCTTTTCACCTGCCACCAAGAAAAAGAATCTACTAAATCCTCTGGACTTTGCTCTACTAACAGAAGAGGGTGCCATTGAACTTGAAATCCTATAAAACATGCCAACAGCGTTTGATAGGAACAGGAACAAAATTAACAGATCCACTGAGTTATTGCAAAAAACCCCCCCAAAAAATAAAACAGAAAAAATAATCCGTGCACAACCAAAGAGGAACTGCTCCCCTCCAAAGCAGCCACTGTGCCGAGAGCACTCCGGACGATGCTCCTCAGACTCCAGTGAGCTCCCAGAGACAGGTAAAGCCACCTTGAATTATAACTTCAAAAAATAAAAAAAAAAAACCTCCATAAAGAAAGGAAAAGAGGGTTGACTGAGTTCAGGAAAGAGGTGGAAGAAAGGACAAACTTATCTCAGAAGTGGAAAAAAATGCAAGGTGCCCAAGAGGGATGATAAGATGTAAGCTAAGGGGCATTGAGGAAAAGCAGAAACCCAACCACAAAAGGCGTGAAAAAGATCAGAAAGTACTGGAGGTCGAGGACGGTCAGGAACAGCACTGGAATTTCTAGCAGTTCAGAAGGACAAGTGCAGCAGGGGAACAGAACGAATGTTTCAAGCTATCACCAGAGAACTTTCCAGAAACAACAACAACAGAAGGCCTACATCTACATCTTCAAAGGATCTACCAGGTCCCTGGGAGAATGAACACAGAATGATCAACTCTGAGACATCTCTTAATAAAACTGTTCAATTTCAAAGGTGAGCAAACACCGTCCAAGGCATCCGGGAAGAAGGACCTCTTACAAAGGCAAACATCTTGACAAAGGCAAAAAAATAAATCATGATCATTAGACTTTTCAATAACAAAGCAAGGCGACACTTGAGCAGCATTTGAAAAATACTCAATAAAAGCAAGTGTGAACCAAGGATTTTATGTCCAGCCAAGTTGTCCTTCAAGCACACAGGAGCCCCTCAGGAGCCGTCTGTCAGAGGTGGGTCTGGTCAGCGCAGAGAGGACTAGAAGCCTCCGGCAGAGGATGCACAACGAAAGCTTCAACAACAAAACAAGGGACGGAGGACATTAAAATAGGCCAGGAGCATTAGCATGACAACCACTGCAAAAATACACTTCTTCTTTAATTAAAAACATTAAGGATCAAAGAATACACAACCCGTAGAAAAGGGAAGTAATAGAGCCCACGAAACATGCACACAACTATGGGATATTAGGACAGAGCGGAGACTCCACACACCAGTTGTGTGAATAAGTGTGAAGGAAGGATTTACCTCACTTATTAGACATGACTGGTGTGTGACAAACACACACCGGGCAAGAGGGACAAACGAAGAAAGCAGAGGTGCTTCTGTTGTCCTGAGAACAGACAAGGTCGAATTCGAGGCCAGGACACATTAAATGTGACAAGGTGGGGCACTTCTCAATGACAATCACGTATGACGTAAAAACCGCAGGACACGGAAGGGTCCGTGGACAGAAACGCGTTAGTAATGACTTCAACGTGCCGTTCTCAGTACGAGACAGAACAGAGGGGACATCAGTGAAATCAGTGACGACCACAGTCCATCAGGCGCATCCGTGGATATACATACAACACCACCTGATGAAGAAGATACACCCTCTTCCCAAGTGCCCATAGAACATTCACGACAGTTGTTCAAAAGGGCAGCAAATCCCAATAAGGCAGAAACATTACAATGGCATTCTCTGATCCCAATGCAAAAAAACTGGAAATTACAGAAACACAAGGACCCTTGCACATGGAAATCAGAAATCTTTCTGGAAATGAGTCTCGGGTGCTGGGAGCTTGTGGGAGTTCTCTTCTGGGAGCTTCTGATTTCTCAGTGGGATGGGAGCCAGGTTGGCGGCAGAGGGAAGGGGCAGGGTGGAGGCAGAGAGGTGTGTGGCTGGGAATTCAAAATGGGGAGCTTTAACTGAGGGAGGTTTTGCCAGCTGAGTGTGACAGAGGGGATAAGGGGCTTGGGTATGTCCAGGGAGTAACTAATGCTGGAAGGAGGGGGTGAGGATGGGTGAGGGGTGCTGAGAAGGTGAGTGGGTGGTGGACTGGAGGCTGTGGAGGGCAGGTACCCTCACGGGGGTACCGGCGGAGGTAAGCTGTGAGGGGTGGTGGGGAGGGTGGAGAGAAATGCTCCAGATTGGAGGTGTCCGAGCCAAGAGGATGACCGTGGGAGTGGGCGGTTGAGGCAGGATGGAGGACAGGATTGCTGGGAGAGAGGAGATCCAGGCATTGAGAAGTGAGGCTGAAGGAAAACCCCAAGATTCAGACAGGGGGTGTGAGTGAGACGGTGTCCGTGATTGGGAGCGACATCTGCGAGGACCTAGGGATGACGCAGTGCAGATGCATGGTGGATGTGTAGCTGGGGTTATAGACGGAGCACCTGGGGTTCAGAGCTGAGATCTGGGGGAGGCAGAGGACCCTAGCCCAGCTCCAGACTCGGGGGTCTGAGGGTTTCATGAGAAAGCCAGCCCCACCTGAGAGGAGTGTGGTGACCACTGGGGGTGGGGGAGGAAGGAGAGGTCCTTGGAGGATCAGGAAGGATGGCAAGACTTTGATGTTGGCTGGGGTCTTGCCAGGCGCACCCCAGGTCCTGGGCACTTTCCCCATGAGGTGACAGGTGATTGAGGCTGGGGTGGGGGTAGAATGAATGGTGAGCCGTGCCTCCCCAGAGCCTGCCTCAGAAGATGTGCAATAAATGAATGGGGACGTGGGCTCCCTCCCTGGGCCCAGACCTGTGGGGCTCCCTGTGGGCTGGGAGGGGGCAGGCAGGAGGGCAGAGCTGGAGGTGGAGGCCTCACCCCCTGCCTGGGGGAGGCTGGAGGGTGGGCAGTGGGGGCAGTGAGGGAGGGTGGGGCCGGGCACCTGTCCAGGGGTATGGAGAAGTCCAGGAAGGTGGCCACCAACTCCTGTGTGTGGTTCCGGGCTAGCAGGGTGATGGCGTGCAGAGCATTTTCTTTGGCTTGGGGGATGCGGACAGAGCAGAGCTGCAAGTGGATGGCCCGGCCCAGGTTGGCAACCTGTGTAGGGAGGCAGAATTAGGGGGGAGACGGCTGGTCTGAGAGGGGAGGCGAGGCCCTGCCCAGCGAAGTCTGAGGGAGGCACTTCTCCACCCTGGAGTCCCAGGCTGAGGGGAGAGAGGCCCCACCACTTTCCGTGTGGCATGGGAGGCCCTCAGCCTGCGTCCAAACACTGCCCGGTCCCTGGAAGGCTCAGACACACCCACCTCACGTCTCCCGAGCACACCACTTTGGCGCAGGCTGTCCTGGGGGCCTGGAAGGCCTCTCCCCAACCACTTCCGGTCTCTCTTGCTGCCCAGGTCCAGTGCCCACCTGGGGCTTCCTTACCTGCAGGACTTGGCATCCATCATCCTGTTTCTGGGGGGCACCCCCACCCCACTGAGGGCACTTCGTTGCCTTTGCATCTCCTATGCTGTCCAGTCCTAATCTGTGTCTGTCCCTTCCGCCAGACTGAGAACTTCCAGGAGGGTCTGTGCCTTCTCCTGCCCCTTGTCCTACCCCAGAGCCTGGAACAGCGGTGCCATCCATGCCCACGTGCCCCATGACCCTGCAAACACCACTCGGGACCCCAGGACACCTGCTTGGGCCTTTCATTCATTCCGTGGAACCTGTCAGGGTGGGGTCTGTGTGTCCTGCATCAGGCGCAAGCCCCAGGGTGCTGACTGCCGGGCGTCCGTCCCTCTGCCCCCAGACCTGTCCTGGCCCACCCTCAGCGGGTGCCCCAGCCCCTCACGGTCTCCAGGCTGGACCCATGCTCCTTGATGGTGGTGAGCAACATGTCGGCGGCTGCCTGAACGCGGAAGGGGCTGGTGGAGCCCAGGCCGTCAATGGCTGTCCAGATGAGGTCGGTCAGCTCTACCATCGTGAGATGCTTCATGACCTCCTGTAGCAGCAGGAGAGGGGGCAGCTGTCACTGTGGGCCACTTGTGCCCAGGTGCCCGCCTCCTGCCAGCTCTCTTCCCTTCTCCTTGGCTTCAGGCTGCCCAGGTCTCCGAGCATGGCCAGATGTCTGAGCTCCTCTCCTCCGGAACCCCACACGTGTAGCCCATTTTGCAGGTTGGCTGCCTGCGCATCTCTCTGAGCCAACCACGGCCCAGGTTCAGGAAGGGAGAGCGTGATGCCCATCGTGGGGCAGAGGCCCGGCTCCCTTCCTCACTCAGACCCCAGTGTTTGTCCTGGGACCTGCCTGGCCCAGCCAGCCTCCTTTCCTCCTCTCCTCTGCCCTGTCCTCACCTCATGGGCTTCCCCATGTGTTAGCCTCTGCCCAGCTGGATGCTCCCCATGCCAGGCCCTAGTCCTCCTTACAGCATTTTAATCAAGAGCTTCAGAGCTGTGAAGGGTCTTCAAGGTCACCTGGACCAATCCCCAGACCCAGAGAGGGGCATGGGCACCCTCACCACGGCAGAGGCTGGGTCGAGAGCCCAGGGCTCATGTCCCATGGTAGGGCTTCCTCAAAAGCCCAACTGCTTTCTGCCCACGTTCTCCCAGGAGCAGCTCTAAGTCCAGATCATGAGCCACTCGGGGGGAATGAAGAGGGGCTTGGGGAAATGCAACATGGTGGGTGGGACCCCTGCTCCATAGCCACTGACCACAGTCTCTGAGAGGGAGGGCTGGGCCAGCGTGGGGCTGCCCAGGTAGAACCTTCTGGAAAGACTTAGAGCATTGTTGCCCACTATGGTAGCCACCAGCCACATGTAGCTATTTGTACGTAAACTTAATTAAGTAGAATTTAAAACCTCAGTTCCTCGGGAGCACTAGACACATTACAAGTGCCCGGTAGCCACATATAGCCAGTGGCTCCCTTGGTAGTGCAGATACAGACATTTCCATCCTCCCAGAAAGTTCTATTGGGAGGCTCTGACTCGGAGCATCTGATAATCAGAGGAAGACAGAAGGCTGGTGATGGGGCACCTGATAGAAAAGTATAAGGTCTGCAAGGACATTAGGGGGGTAACACGTTTCTTTGCATGTTAGGATATTTGTTGAAATATTTGACAGTCTGTTAGTCTACCTATATTAGATATAAAAATAAGTATTAAATAATGTTTGAATATTTATTAGAATAATTATTCTAAAATTTTGGTAAAATGTTTGTGAGAATATTAGGATTAGTTGTTGTTTAGAGTATTCAAAGTGATTTTAGAGGGATATTTGTAGTTCACAACTTTAAAAAAAGAATATTAAGCTGCTATAAATCTGGTTAGAACATTTGTTAGAAGATTACATTTAAAATTGTTTTCTGAAATGTTGAATTTTGGTTAAAGTTCTAGCATTGAGAATGTTTGTGAAGAAATGTAACTTGGAATGGTGGTTAGATTCTCAAAATCCCAGAATACT
>NW_027892620.1:0-241 GCF_054177405.1 Leptonychotes weddellii | reverse complement strand
GCCTCCCACCCCCCTCCACTCCAGCAACCCTCAGTTTGTTTGCTGAGATTAAGAGTCTCTTATGGTTTATCTCCCTCTCTGGTTTTGTCCTGTTTCATTTTTCCCTCCTTTCCCCTATGATCCTGTCTTGTTTCTCAAAATCCTCATATCAGTGAGATCATATGATACTTATCTTTCTCTGATTCACTTATTTCACTTAACATAATACCTTCTAGTTCCATCCATGTCGTTGCAAATGGCA
>NW_027892619.1:0-241 GCF_054177405.1 Leptonychotes weddellii | reverse complement strand
TTTATCTATTTATTTGAGAGAGAGAGAGAGTGAGAGAGAGATAGCACAAGAAGGGGGAGGGTCAGAGGGAGAAGCAGACTCCCTGCCGAGCAAGGAGCCGGATGTGGGACTCGATCCCAGGACTCCGGGATCATGGCCTGAGCCGAAGGCAGTCGCTTAACCAACTGAGCCACCCAGGCGCCCAGTCATAATCTTTTCTTGGTCTCTCTGCCAAGTGTCTAGCATTACTGGAAACAAATCA
>NW_027892618.1:0-241 GCF_054177405.1 Leptonychotes weddellii | reverse complement strand
TGTTCCAGGCTCAACCTGGAGCCCTGGTGGCTCTTCATTTTGGAGCCCAAGGGGAAAGATTTGAAGGGGAACCAGCCTGCAGACACCGTGCGTGCAGGACTGGCTGTTGGCGACTGCCCCGAGGGAAGGCCAGATGGCGGGGGCATCAAATACCCCCCAGTCCCCCGACGCTGTCGTTCTGTGAGAGGCCGCTGAAGCTCTGGATCAGCACTGCCCAGCTCGGCGAAATTTCTAGGACTGA
>NW_027892617.1:0-241 GCF_054177405.1 Leptonychotes weddellii | reverse complement strand
GGCTTATGATTGGAGTTCAGGGTGGACAGCAGTTGGAGGACTGAGCCCTTTACCTTTAGCGGGATCTGATGTTATATCCGATTAGGCAGTGTCAGAACTTAGCTGAATTAAATCGAATTCTCAAACACCTTACTGGTGTATGAGAATTGCCTGTTGATGTGAAGAAGCCTACACAGACACATACATACACACACATACACACAAGTTGGAATTGGGTCCAATAACCTAAAACAGGTGGTAA
>NW_027892616.1:0-241 GCF_054177405.1 Leptonychotes weddellii | reverse complement strand
TTTTTTTTTTAAAGATTTTATTTATTTATTTGAGAGAGAGAGTGAGAGAGAGAAAGAGCACAAGAGGGGGGAGCGGGAGAGGGAGAAGCAGACTCCCTGCTGAGCAGGGAGCCCGATGCGGGACTCGATCCCGGGACTCCAGGATCATGACCTGAGCCGAAGGCAGTCGCTTAACCAACTGAGCCACCCAGGCGCCCTAGTCTTTCTTGATCCTTTTAAGTTCTTGCTTTGTCTTTTACTT
>NW_027892615.1:0-241 GCF_054177405.1 Leptonychotes weddellii | reverse complement strand
CAGGGGCTGTTTGGGCTGCAGCAGTTCCAACAGCTGCCTCCGAGGGAGGAGCTCCCCTACTGAACCAGTTCCGACTATTCCAGAAGTCACTGCAAGACGAAGTGGAAAGACCCAACTGCCTGTGGTGGTTTATTTATTTTTTAATTTTTAATTTTATTTTTTTAAGTAGGCTCCATGCCCAACATGGGGCTTGAACTCACGACCCTGAGATTATGAGTCACATGCTCTACCAACTGAGCCA
>NW_027892614.1:0-241 GCF_054177405.1 Leptonychotes weddellii | reverse complement strand
AGGCAGATGGTAGTGGTGAAGTTAGAACTGGACCACAGATTCGCCTCTAAACTCCATGTTCTTACTGACCAAGCATTAGCTAATTTGACTTTTACTCCTGATCTCAATAGAAAATGGTCAGCTTGGGAAGTCTGGTTCAATTCTGAGTCCTTGTTCTGTTCTGAATCCTAGTTTCTTTACCTGCAAATTGAAGGAATGCGCTAAGTGAAATCTGTACATTCTGCTGTTTACAAGGTGGTAT
>NW_027892613.1:0-241 GCF_054177405.1 Leptonychotes weddellii | reverse complement strand
CCGCATCGGGCTCCCCGCTCAGCGGGGAGTCTGCTTCTCCTGCTGACCCTCCCCCCTCTCATGCTCTCTCTATCTCATTCTCTCTCAAATAAATGAATAAAAATCTTTAAAAAAAAAAATGGGACTGGTATATTTGAGATTGGGCTTACGGAAGCCCTGAACACACAAGTAATTGCATGAGGAAGTGGCCCATGTGCCCATGACTCCTACTCCCACTACATTACCTCCTCTCTCCAAGCCC
>NW_027892612.1:0-241 GCF_054177405.1 Leptonychotes weddellii | reverse complement strand
TGCTTTTCTCTAAGGCGAGATTATTAATACAACCTTCTCTTTACTCCTTTCCCTGGTGTTCCATTATGTTCTTGGCATTAAATATTTCCACTATATCTTGTTGCCTACTTCTTGCCACATTAGGAATATTAATTATTTTCACACATATAATTTTTTTCCCTTATAACCAAGACTTAATCTTCTGTTTTTTTTTTTTTTTTCTTTTTGGAAGTGTTTCTAGTTTTCTTTCCCTCATTAAATT
>NW_027892611.1:0-241 GCF_054177405.1 Leptonychotes weddellii | reverse complement strand
CATAATGGCATGTCCAAGAGGATAAACATTCTCTCCTACTCGTATTTGTATTCCCAACACCTAGCTGAGGGCTGGACATAGAGCAATACCCAAAAAATATTTGTGGAATCAATGGCATTTTGTAAATCTAAAATAAAGTAAAATAGCACAGATGTTTGAAAGGAGCAGTAAAGCAGCTATTCCTTTCACTGACAAAGGATAGAATAATCATGGAAGAAGTAGGAAGACAACAAAAATATAC
>NW_027892610.1:0-1577 GCF_054177405.1 Leptonychotes weddellii | reverse complement strand
AGCCCGATGCGGGACTCGATCCCGGGACTCCAGGATCATGACCTGAGCCGAAGGCAGTCGCTTAACCAACTGAGCCACCCAGGCGCCCCGAAGGGCAGGTAGTTCTTAACTAAGCATGGAGTGGATGGGAGGGCACTCCAGGCAGAAGGAGCAGATAGCAAGGACATGGCAGACTCTGAGAACTGCATGTGCTATAGGAGGTTAATGGTGAGTCTGAGAGGGTGAATGAAATCCAAATCCACAGTGCAAATACATAGTTGAATAGAGGTTTTAGCTCAGGTCTTCCGGTATAGAATTTCCAGTATTTCCATTGGGAAGCAATGAGATGCACAGGTTAAACTAAGAAATAAAAAGAAAAAGAAAACCCCACAGGCTTTGGAATCAGACAGATGGAGGTTTGAATCCAAACAATGTCACTTGCTCTGTGACCTTGACTAAGATGCTTCTCTTTTATAACCACGGATCCCTACTCTGCAAATGATAATAATAGTAATCATCAGCTAGGACCACTCTGAGGTTCATCTGAGATGGCATGCTCTACCAAACACAGTAGCTGGCCTATGGCAAATGCTCAGTAACTGCTGTAAGGTAAGGAGTTTCTAGGCAAGAAGAGCACAGGGGCAGCATCGGTCTGGAGCCACCATGGGCAGCCTGCAAACGGCACTGCCAGAGAGGAGACGTTTTGCTTGCACATTCTTCACTGAACCGTGAATGGCAATAGAAGGAAGGCCTCAATACTATGAAGCCAGGAGGAGACCTTTAGAACGAGTCGTGTTGGAGTGGGACAAAATTGAGTAGGTGAGAGATGCTTAGAGAAACTCCCTGTCGAAAGTGCTTTTGGAAGGAGCATTCTGAACAGGAGAAAAGGAAGGACCCTTCCCTTTGGAAGAAATATCTAGCATAAACTGTGGCCATCCTCCATGGTCAGGGATTGCATGCGGCTGGGGACAGGGATAGGCAACGTTTTCCACTGGTTGGCTCCAGGTGCATGTCTTCAGCAATGCTCTAAGGAAGGCAGGGATGCACAAGTAGGATCTTGGACGAAGCAACGTCTGGAAGAATTTCCATTACCAAGGGAAGAAAGGGGAACAAAGGACAGGGGAAATAGAGCTCTCTGTGTGTGTTCGCACATGCACATGCAGAGGGGATGTTTTATTTTTATATTTTGAAGAATTCATTAGATCAGAATTCACTCATTTTATCTCAGGAAAACCTAATCCAAGAGAATGACATTAGAAATCGGAAGAGGATGCTGAGTTCTCAACTTCATGGGATACCCCACAGCGTGCTGTAACTCAGTCACGGCATCTGCCGCAGTTCCTTGTGTCACTGTTTTTTCATCCACGCGGCTGTCTGGATCACTGGCAGCTCTAGAGGTCACAGGCTGAGAGATGCAGGCAACAGCATGCATTTGCTTTGAATTCTTACATGCAACCTTCAGGCTCTCTTCCCCCAACATGTGTATCTGGTGACACAGCCTAGCAATTAGACGGTGGCAACTCTTATCACAGCTGAGGAGTGGACACATTTCAAGCCAGAACTTCATCTCTTCTAGGCAGCGAGAGGGCTAGACTTGA
>NW_027892609.1:0-241 GCF_054177405.1 Leptonychotes weddellii | reverse complement strand
TATATATATAACATAGCAATGCTACATCCAGGTATTTAACTAAAAAAAAAAAAAAAAGAAAGAGAGAAAACTATGCTCACACAAAAACATGTACATGATTGTTCATAGCAGCTTTATATGTGATAGCAAAAACTGGAAACTCAGACATCCTTCAACAAGGGAATGGATATAAAATGTAATACATCTATTAAATGGAATATTATTCACAATAAAAAAGAATGAATTACTGACATATACAATA
>NW_027892608.1:0-241 GCF_054177405.1 Leptonychotes weddellii | reverse complement strand
GCCGGCATCGTTCCAAACTGCCGAAATCGAAACCACAGATAAGGGGGATCGCTGCAGTTGTGATTGGCATCTGATTGGCAGGCGGTTTTGTGTGTCTGACCCTTTAGCCTGTGGGGGTCTGTGCTAACTCCAGTTAGTGTCAAAATTGAACAGATTTGGGACACCTGGGTGGCTCAGTCAGTTAAGCGTCTGCCTTCGGGCTCAGGTCATGATCCCAGGGTCCCCGGATCGAGTCCCGCAT
>NW_027892607.1:0-241 GCF_054177405.1 Leptonychotes weddellii | reverse complement strand
AGCTGTGGGAAAATAAATTTCTGTTTCTCAAGCCACCCATGTTATTTTGTCAGCTGACTGAGACACTATCACTATGTTATCATTGTTTATGTCAAATCTGTTTAAATGTAGGGATACGGAGTACCACAGAGGCTGCAGACATGAAGGATGCCTGAAGTAGTCTGGAATGATTCTGGACCTTTGCAGACTTTCTAAATGAGTGGGAATAGCTACTGAATCCACTTGTGTCTGGGGGCAGTTG
>NW_027892606.1:0-241 GCF_054177405.1 Leptonychotes weddellii | reverse complement strand
TTTCTTCTGTTTAATGGTGATGGACTGCCAGGGCAGAGGAGGAAAATTTTTGCTTGGGATGCCACATAAAGCAATTTTAAAAAACATTTATTCATTTATTTGAGAGAGAGTAAGTGTGGTGGGGGAGGGGCAGAGGGAGAGGGAGAGAATCTCAAGCAGATTCCCTGCTGAGCGTGGAGCCCTACTAGGGCTCGAGCCCATGACCCAGAGATCACAACCCAGAGATCATGACCTCAGCCCA
>NW_027892605.1:0-241 GCF_054177405.1 Leptonychotes weddellii | reverse complement strand
ATAAAAAATATTTTATTAGAGGGGTACCTGGGTGGCACAGTCGGTTAAGAATCCAACTCTTGGTTTCAGCTCAGGTCATGATCTCAGGGTTGTAAGATGGAGCCCCGCATCAGGCTCCCTGCTGAGCACAGTCTGCTTAAGTTTCTCTCTCCCTCTTCCTCTGCCCCTCCCTGCTGTACACTCTTCTGTCCATCTCTCTTTCTCTCTCACTCTCTCAAAAAAATACCTATTTCTAAAAAAA
>NW_027892604.1:0-241 GCF_054177405.1 Leptonychotes weddellii | reverse complement strand
TATGGAAAACAGTTTTGCCAGGTGAAGTATTCTTGGTGGCTCTTTTTTGATCTTTCAGTACCTGAGTACATTATGCCATGCCCCTCTTCATATTGGGTCTGCTGAGAATCCCACTACTAATTTCCTAGGAGCTCTCTTGCACAAGATGAGTTGCATTTGTCAGGCTGTTTCAAAAGTCTCTCTTCACCTGTATTTGCTACGGTAATTACAACGTGTCACTGGGTTCATGTCTTGACATTTA
>NW_027892603.1:0-241 GCF_054177405.1 Leptonychotes weddellii | reverse complement strand
GGGGTGTTTAAGGAAAACTAAAGCTTAAACGTATAACTTAAGCAGAATATTAAGATGCAATCAAGTATAAATGTGCATGCCTTCATAATAATTGAAAGGAATGACACAGGGGCGCCTGGGTGGCCCAGTCGTTAAGCGTCTGCCTTTGGCTCAGGTCATGATCCCAGGGTCCTGGGATCGAGCCCCGCATCGGGCTCCCTGCTCGGCGGGAAGACTGCTTCTCCCTCTCCCACTCCCCCTG
>NW_027892602.1:0-241 GCF_054177405.1 Leptonychotes weddellii | reverse complement strand
AGTGATGTGGTGGAGACGTACAGCAGGGCGGGGAAGGCTTCACTAGTCCTGTGGTTAGATCTCGGTCTTTCCGTGAGGCTCTGCCTCTGGACTGCGAACTTCACAAGTATTTCTGTTTGTTTCTCCCGCTTCGTGTAGGACGGGATGGTTCACGTGGGCTAGGGTTTCCCTTCCTCCAGGTTAGGCTGTGATAAAACCCCAGCGGGCTAGGCTCTGGTTAACTAGTTTCCCCTGAGGGCAG
>NW_027892601.1:0-241 GCF_054177405.1 Leptonychotes weddellii | reverse complement strand
ATTGCGTTTTACTGAATTTCATTTTCTCACTACTAATTGTCCCTGCAGAGAGATACAATAGATTGTGAAATCAACTTATTTAAGGTATAATTTAGGTACAATAGACTGCATGTCTTTAAAGCATACAGTTAAATGCTATTTGATAGATGTACACACTAATGAAACTTCTGCTACAGTCAAGACACAGGGCATTTCCACTTCCTCACAACCTCCCTTGTGCCCCTTTGTGGTCCATCACTGC
>NW_027892600.1:0-241 GCF_054177405.1 Leptonychotes weddellii | reverse complement strand
AGCACTAAAATTCAGTGAATGTATTTCTTCTTTAAAAAAAAAAAAATAAAATAGGGGCACCTGGGTGGTTCAGTAGGTTAAGCATTTGACTGTTGGTTTTGGCTCAGGTCATGGTCTCAGGGTCCTGGGATCCAGCCCCACAGTGCACTCCTCACTCAGCAGGGAGTCTGCTTCTCCTCTCCTTCTGCACACCACCCCCTGCCCCCCTCCGCTCATGCACTTTCTCTTTTTCTCTCAAATA
>NW_027892599.1:0-1577 GCF_054177405.1 Leptonychotes weddellii | reverse complement strand
CAAGGAGCACGTGCCTTCCAGGCAGGTGCCAGGGGCCATCAGTTCTGTGCCTCTGACCCAGAGTGTGCACTCTAGTGATGATGAGGCCCCGAGCCCCAGCCCTGCCCCTCCTGAGGCTGTTCCCTACCCCCAACCCGAGCTGAGCCAGTTCAGGGGCCCAAGCCCTCTCCCCTCCATGGGCTACTCCTACTTCTGGGAACCCCTCTTCCTCCCCCATCTCATCCCCTCCTCCTTCCCTACTTCTCCTCTAGGGAACCTGGACCCTCCCTGCCTGAGGAGTGTGAGCTTGAGGGCGGGGGCATCCTCCTCACCTGCCCTGAGTGGAGTAGGGCAGGGAGGGATGGGGCAGAGCCGCCCATCTGGAACCTAGGGTTCCACTCGGGAGGGGCTGTCCCCAGGGACACAGAGGGCTCCCTCTCCCAGACCGCAGAGAAAGCAGCTGGGAACGTGTCTCTGGACCTCAGTTTCCCTGCCTGAGCTCAGACTGTGACAAGAGGCTGTCAGGAGCTCTACCGGAGGAGGACCGAGTCACCGGAGAGTCCTGAACCCCTCATGGGGAGACAAGCTCACGACCGACTTCCTCCCCGTGTCTCAGGAGGTCAGCCCACCCAGCACGGCCCCCCAGACCCTGTGTCAGGCTCCAGCCCACACACGTGTGTGCACACAGGCAGGACACACGCAGCCAAGGAGGACCAGGTCCGCTGCAGGGAGGCAGGAGGGACCGTCCCCACTCACCGGGTCCTCCCCCAGCCGTGTGGGCTGTGGCGGGGCCGGCAGACTGGCTCCTTTAGAGGAGTACCCGCCCCACTGCCTTCCCCTCCCCTCCCACACCTCGAGAGTCAGCCCCAGGAGCATGGCTGAGGCCGTGGGGCGCCCGGGCCAGGTATGGTTGGACCGTGATTCCAGGAGGTCACGCAGATTTGACATGGGGTCAGCTCAAGCCAGGACCCACTAGTCCTGGACACTAGCTGTGGGGCATGGGCTGGGGCGGGAGGGTTACCTGAAGCCCTGGGAGACGGTGGACAGTGGATGGGCTGGAGACCTGTGGGGAGGAGGGGAGCAGGGGGCCATGTACCAGAGCAGAGACAGGTGCGGCTGAGGGGAGGAGGAGGAGATGGTGGGGAGAGAGCAAGGGGAGCAGGAGGATAGGACGTGGTCAGCTCTGCCCCCGGGCCAGTCAGCAGGCCTTCTCTGGAGCACCCAGGTGCCCAGGCCAGGCTGGTGGGAGGAGGCTGGACCAAAGTCCTGGGCAGGTCCCACTGGCCGTCAGCCCCTGTGGGGTCAGGGAGGCGAGCCTCAGCAGGACACCCCTTCTGGGAGCGGGGTCCCCCACATGCTCCACCCCAGGTGGGCCGTGCTGTCAGCCGCCTGTGGCGGTGGCTCTGATGCCCAGGCCCACCCGGGAGAGGGCCCCCCGGGGTGGCCGCAGCTCCAGGGGCCATACATAATGCAGTATTTACCTGGAGATGATTGGCAGCGCCCCCGCCTCCCCCACCCCTACCCTCCCCGCCCGACGACGAGCCAGACGTGCATTAAGGCAAGAGTGACTTATCGAGCTGTCAGGAGGAGCGTTTTAA
>NW_027892598.1:0-241 GCF_054177405.1 Leptonychotes weddellii | reverse complement strand
AAAGGGGCACTTGGGTGGCTCAGTCGTTAAGTGTCTGCCTTCGGCTCAGGTCATGATCCCAGGGTCTTGGGATTGAGCCCCACATCAGGCTCTCTGCTCGGCCGGGAGCCTGCTTCTCCCTCTCCCACTCCCCTTGCTGTGTTCCCTCTCTCGCTGTGTCTCTCTCTGTCAAATAAATAAAATCTTAAAAAAAAAAAAACCTGTCAAAATATTAAAAACTCTCACTGCCAGTTATAAGTGT
>NW_027892597.1:0-241 GCF_054177405.1 Leptonychotes weddellii | reverse complement strand
AAGGTGGGGGTGGGGTGCTCCAAAGATGCACTGGGCTGCCCATGAATGCTCCACCTGTCCTGTCTAGGTCATTGTGCAAAAGCCTCAAGTCATTTGTCTCGGTTCTCTGTAAATTCCACAGGACAGCTCTGGCCGGGGAGAAATGCCAATGGGGCTCTTCACTGTAGGAATGGCTGACCTATATTGCTAAGGGATTCACCGCACCAGTGACATCGGGGATGATGAGAAAATTATGCATGCA
>NW_027892596.1:0-241 GCF_054177405.1 Leptonychotes weddellii | reverse complement strand
TAGATATGGTGTTTCATGGTAAGGAAGCACCCATCTTTTCTCATTCCCAGGGAGAGAGCCACCATCCAGGTGAGCCTGGGTCTTGAAGCCACAACAGGTTTGAGATACCAACACCTTCCGTGTCTATCAAGGTCATCTGGGGTCCCAAGGCAAATTCTTGGGGACCAAATACACATTTGGGGGATCGGGGGCCTGCCCCGACCCCTGCAGTGCCCGGCAGAGGCAACCTTTCCAGGCTCCA
>NW_027892595.1:0-241 GCF_054177405.1 Leptonychotes weddellii | reverse complement strand
TGACAGTACTGCCAGGTACTGGCTATTATTTTTTCATTATGCTAATCAGCAAAAATGGCTGCCAAGCAAGACACACTCAGACTCCTTGTCACTTGGTTCAAGGCATTCTTCCTAAATATGGAAGGCCCTTGTTCCATCTTATTTGTTATGTTAGTGAAGACACTTAAGTTCTACTCTCAACAAATTTCAATTATCGAACGTGTCATCAACTATAGTTATGTTTTAGATTACATCCTCATAC
>NW_027892594.1:0-241 GCF_054177405.1 Leptonychotes weddellii | reverse complement strand
CTCTGTCAAATAAATAAATAAAATCTTAAAAAAAAAAAGAAAGAAAAAGAAATACTGGGGAATCCAAATTAAATGAAAAATTTTCACTTTGTTCTTTTGTGTATTGAAACATTATTTATTTATTTATTTATTTTTACAGAATTTATTTATTTATTTGAGAGAGAGAGAATGAGAGAGAGAGAGCACATGAGAGGGGGGAGGGTCAGAGGGAGAAGCAGACTCCCTGCCGAGCAGGGAGCCC
>NW_027892593.1:0-241 GCF_054177405.1 Leptonychotes weddellii | reverse complement strand
TCAGAGTCCTGGCTCATTGCCCTGATTGCCTCAGCTCTTCTCCGCACCGACTTTACCCTCATGCTGGCCACAGTTCCAAGTGTTCATGCAGATGGGAGGAAGTAAAGGCAGGAAGAGACAGTCTATTTCACTGAGTCCCTGAGAGCAAGAAAAGCCTTCCCTGAGGACTTTCTTGTCCCTTTTCCTTTTTTTTTTTTTTTTTTAGAGAGAGAGAGTAGGGGGGAGGGGTGCAGAGGGAGAG
>NW_027892592.1:0-241 GCF_054177405.1 Leptonychotes weddellii | reverse complement strand
ACTAAATTCCTACTTCCACCCCATCCCAACAACTCTCTTTGTAAGAATAGTCTGAAGGTAATGCTATTACTCCACTAAGAGTAAGGGGGGAAATCTTCTAATGACCCCAAGCACTTACCTTAAAAAACTAGTCTTCTCCCTTCCATCCTCCTGATATCTACCCTCACTGCTTGACTCCCAGGGCTATAACCTGGGAGTGCACATGATGACCACCTGTCACCTCCACAGACTAAGAAGTCGG
>NW_027892591.1:0-241 GCF_054177405.1 Leptonychotes weddellii | reverse complement strand
GGGGGAGTAACAATAGTCAACTTATGGGTCTCTAAGGAGTGTGTGGATTTAGATACATCTGAATCATAAAACAGAAAAAGAGAAGCACAAGCGAAGTATGCGGCATGCACACCATGAGAGGTCAGTGAAGAGAATTGTCCAGGTAATGAGACGGGGTGGGGGGAGGACATATCTTCAGTGGCACCTAACTTAATCCCTCTGGTGCAAATTCAGGACAATCGCTGAGCAGAGCAGCTGTTCC
>NW_027892590.1:0-241 GCF_054177405.1 Leptonychotes weddellii | reverse complement strand
GATCCAGGGACTCCAGGATCATGACCTGAGCCGAAGGCAGTCGCTTAACCAACTGAGCCACCCAGGCGCCCGAGAAATAAACTTCTGATAAATCAGGAAATTTGAGGATTGTTTGCTACAGAAGCCTAAATTTCCTCATAAACATATCTCATAATCCTCTCATTCTTAATATATTACAAATGGAACTTTTATTTCCTTTCTCCTTTATTCCCTAAATCCACTGCTTCAGCAAGTCTTATCC
>NW_027892589.1:0-241 GCF_054177405.1 Leptonychotes weddellii | reverse complement strand
CTTCGGGAAGCTTCGCTGTTTCTCGGCAGTACGTGCCCTCCGCCATGGTTCTCTGCAGAGTTGCATGTCAGGGTCTTGATGCAGCCCAGGCAGTGCCGACTCCCAGATGGAGCTCTCCCAGTCTCCCTCGCTCCCCGTGCATTTCCACACTGCAGAGCCGCCTGCTCTGGTTGCAGACTTGTGATTTGAACCGCAGGTGTTTTGTGGGCGTGGTTTTCCTCACGTCACTTGCGAAATACTC
>NW_027892588.1:0-241 GCF_054177405.1 Leptonychotes weddellii | reverse complement strand
ATCTATCTATCTATCTATCTATCTATCTATCTATCATCTATCGTTTCTGTTATGTGCTGGGCACTATTATAGGCAGTCAGGATGCAACAGAAAGCAAAGAAGACAATCTTCCCCCCCTCATGGTGTTTATATTCTAGTGGGGAAAGAGATATCAGTACCCTTATCACAGAGTCATTTCTTCCTGAGCCTGATACAGCCCTGGCATCCTTCTTATTAACCTTTGCTCCAGATGGTCACACCT
>NW_027892587.1:0-241 GCF_054177405.1 Leptonychotes weddellii | reverse complement strand
TGTGATGTAGCCACACAGAGAGTAGAAGGCAACTGGTGAGGAAGGAAGTAAATGAGCCAGAATACACGAAAGTCTTTTAATATTTTTCCTATTTCTGTAGAATCCCATATGGAAGGGTTAGTTCAGGCCATCTGTCCCAAGTTCCTATTTAAGTCATGAGTCTACTAGTCAACATTCCTAGTGAGTAATTTTTTACTCTGTAATTATGTAATTCAAGGAGATGAAGCCTACAATTAATTAA
>NW_027892586.1:0-241 GCF_054177405.1 Leptonychotes weddellii | reverse complement strand
TTGACACCTGATCAACTGTAGGGAAAAGGGGTTGATTCTTTTTTTTTTTTTTTTAAAGATTTTATTTATTTATTTGACAGAGAGAGACACAGTGAGAGAGGGAATACAAGCAGGGGGAGTGGGAGAGGGAGAAGCAGGCTTCCCCGCTGAGCAGGGAGCCCGATGCGGGGCTCGATCCCAGGACCCTGGGATCATGACCCGAGCCGAAGGCAGACGCTCAACGACTGAGCCACCCAGGTGC
>NW_027892585.1:0-241 GCF_054177405.1 Leptonychotes weddellii | reverse complement strand
ATAATTTTCTCCATGTTATATATATGAACACAGTTGAAAGACAAAAAAAAAAAAAAAAAGCTAGGGAAAAAACTTCAACCTATCACAGAACAATCTTCATATAAAGATTAACAGAGCAATGGATTGCAGGACAAAGGATTATGAGTATGTAATTTACAACTAGATGTAACTAGCGTATCAATATATGAAAAATGTTCAACGGAACCAGTAATTAAAGGAATGAAAATAAAACAGTGAAGAG
>NW_027892584.1:0-241 GCF_054177405.1 Leptonychotes weddellii | reverse complement strand
CCCCTCCCCAAGCACTACTAGCACGTTTGGGGACCCCTGATCGTACATTCCTTCAGCAGACACTCACGGGGCATCCTTCTGACCTCACACTGACTGAGCCAGGTCCAGGGGGTACAACCAGTTATTCCAAGCGGGCAGAAGAAAGAATAAAATCAGAGATCACACACATAAGCACACCCATGTACACTTTTTTTTTTTTTTTAAAGATTTTATTTATTTATTTGAGACAGAGAGAATGAGA
>NW_027892583.1:0-241 GCF_054177405.1 Leptonychotes weddellii | reverse complement strand
TCAAATAAATAAAATATTTTTAAAAAATTAAAAAAAAATAATATGTTGCTGTTGTTCAAATAAATGGGACTTTTAAAATGGGAACACACTGACATCTTCCCCAAAGCATTAATGTTGTTTTCTGGATGTTTCACATATGTAAGCATTGACAGAAATAGGCTTTATTTCTTTTCTTTTTAATTCAACATCCATAAGTGACGTATTAGTGATTGAGTATTAAAAAAAACAGTGTAATACAGAA
>NW_027892582.1:0-241 GCF_054177405.1 Leptonychotes weddellii | reverse complement strand
AATGTATATGCTTGGGAAATTTTATCTTCACCAAGAATAATGATATTTTTCATTTTTCCCCTTAAAATAGACTTTCTTCTAATAAACTACAATGTGTTATTATTCCTAAGACAGTTAACATTAATTATTATTAATTTTGCAATACACTAAGTTGTTATGTCTTTGCTATATCTTTTATTCTGGAATATTTTTCCCATCCAAACTTTAAAATTTTTTTAATTTGATTTTTTAAAGAATTCAA
>NW_027892581.1:0-241 GCF_054177405.1 Leptonychotes weddellii | reverse complement strand
CTCTGTTCTACTAGGGCAACATGTGGAGGGTTACACACAGAGTTGTATGTGAGGTAGAAAAGATGCAGCTATCTTTACTTTTTAATAATAGGCCAAATGAGGGCGCCGGGGTGGCTCAGTTGGTTGAGCGACTGCCTTCGGCTCGGGTCATGATCCTGGAGTCCCGGGATCGAGTCCCGCATCGGGCTCCCTGCTCGGCAGGGAGTCTGCTTCTCCCTCTGACCCTCCTCCCTCTCATGCT
>NW_027892580.1:0-241 GCF_054177405.1 Leptonychotes weddellii | reverse complement strand
TCCCAGGGTCCTGGGATCAAGCCCCGCATAGGGCTCCTTGCTCAGCGGGGAGCCCGCTTCTCCCTCTCCCTCTGCCTTCCGGTCCCCCTGCTTGTGCTCTCTCTCTCTCTGACAAATAAATAAATAAAATCTTTAAGAATAGGGCACCTGGGTGGCTCAGATGGTTAAGCATCTGCCTTCGGCTCAGTCATGATCCCAGGGTCCTGGGATCGAGTCCCACATCGGGCTCCTGGCTCAGCGG
>NW_027892579.1:0-241 GCF_054177405.1 Leptonychotes weddellii | reverse complement strand
AAAAAAAATCTGTTGAAAAATTTAAATATACATATCTTTTAACCCAACCATCTCATTCATGAGAATTTGTCCCCCGTTCCAAAAATAAAAACAAAAATTTGTCCCATATAACTAGACAGTGTCTATAGATAGTGTTTAAACCATGACACATTTATGCTGTGAAACAAGATATAGCCATTAAGAAGAATAGATTCACTTAGTAAGGGTTTCCACAATATTATTAAGGTAATATGTGTAATAC
>NW_027892578.1:0-1577 GCF_054177405.1 Leptonychotes weddellii | reverse complement strand
ATTGTAAATGGGATCGACTCCTTAATTTCTCTTTCTTCTGTCTTGTTGTTGGTGTATAGGAATGCCACTGACTTCTGTGCATTGATTTTATATCCTGCCACTTGACTGAATTCCTGTATGAGTTCTAGCAGTTTTGGGGTGGAGTCTTTTGGGTTTTCCACATAAAGTATCATATCATCTGCAAAGAGTGAGAGTTTGAATTCTTTGCTGATTTGGATGCCTTTTATTTCTTTTTGCTGTCTAATTGCTGTGGCTAAGACTTCTAATACTATGTTGAATAGCAGTGGTGATAGTGGACATCCCTGTCGTGTTCCTGACCTTAAGGGGAAAGCTCTCAGTTTTTGCCCATTGAGAATGATATTTGCTGTGGGTTTTTCATAGATGGCTATCTCTATACTCTGAAGAGTTTTGATCAAGAAAGGATGCTGTACTTTGTCAAATGCTTTTTCTGCATCTCTTGAGAGGATCATATGGTTCTTGTTCTTTCTTTTATTAATGTATTGTATCACATTGATTGATTTGCGGATGTTGAATCAACCTTGCAGCCCAGGGATAAATCCAAATTGGTCATGGTGAATAATCCTTTTAATGTAGTATTGGATCCTATTGGCTAGTATTTTGATGAGAATTTTTACTTCCATGTTCATCAAGGATATTGGTCTGTAATTCTCCTTTTTGATTGGGTCTTTGTCGGGTTTTGGGATCAAGGTAATGGTGGCCTCATAAAATGAGTTTGGAAGTTTTCCTTCCATTTCTATTTTTTGGAACAGTTTCAGAAGAATAGGTATTAATTCTTCTTTCAATGTTTGGTAGAATTCCCCCGGGAAGCCATCTGGCCCTGGGCCTTTGTTTTTTGGGGGATTTTTGATGACTGCTTCAATTTCCTTAGTGGTTATAGGTCTGTTCAGGTTTTGTATTTCTTCCTGGTTCCGTTTTGGTAGTTTATACATCTCTAGGAATGCATCCATTCCTTCCAGATTATCTAATTTGCTGGCATAGTTGCTCATGATATGTTCTTATAACTGTTTGTATTTATTTGGTGTTGGTTGTGATCTCTCTTTCATTCATGATTTTATTTATTTGGGTCATTTCTCTTTTCTTTTTGGTAAGTCTGGACAGGGGTTTATCAATCTTGTTAATTCTTTCAAAAAACCAGCTCCTAGTTTTGTTGATCTGTTCTACTATTCTTTTGGTTTCTATTTCATTGATTTCTGCTCTGATCTTTATTATTTCTCTTCTCCTGCTGGGTAGGCTTTATTTGCTGTTCTTTCTCCAGCTCCTTTAGGTGTAGGGTTAGGGTGTGTATTTGAGACCTTTCTTGATTCTTGAGAAAGGCTTGTATTGCTATATACTTTCCTCTTAGGACCACCTTTGCTGCATCCCAAAGATTTTGAACACTTGTGTTTTCATTTTCACTTATTTCCATGAATTTTTTTAGTTCTTCTTTAATTTCCTGGGGCACCCATTCATTCTTTACTTGGATGCTCTTTAGCCTCCATGTATTTGAGTTCTTTCTGACTTTCCTCTTGTGATTGAGTTCTAGTTTCAAAGCATTGTGGTCTGAAAATATGCAGGGA
>NW_027892577.1:0-241 GCF_054177405.1 Leptonychotes weddellii | reverse complement strand
CTCCTGCAGTGGAAAGGCAGGTACAGCTAAAGAACAGTCTACAAACCTAAGTTGTTACAACCATAGAACTCCAAAGACATTTGAATGCTCAGCCAAAGTATTTTGTTAAGCAAATATCAAGGTCCCTAGTGGGGGAAAAACTGGAACTTTAAAATATGAGATCTAGATATATGAACAGAAGATGTGGAGATGCTTCAGCTCCTCTCTCTCTCTCTCTCTCTCTCTCTCATCTGTCCATCTA
>NW_027892576.1:0-241 GCF_054177405.1 Leptonychotes weddellii | reverse complement strand
TGTGGGATCAACCCCTTCTGGTCTCTTAGGAAAAGTGCCCCGCTCTTTCACTCTCTTCTTGAATCCTTAGTTTCTCCCTTGTCATAGCCTCCTTTTTCCCTGAGATGGTAGGGTTAGGTGTTTAAAAATGACCCTGGTATTTCCTAAGACTCCCATCCTTTCCTTCATGACCAAATTTCTTTTTACAAGTTGTCTACACATCTTGAAAGCACTTAGCCAGCTGGCATGTGTGGACTGGCCC
>NW_027892575.1:0-241 GCF_054177405.1 Leptonychotes weddellii | reverse complement strand
TAAAGGGAACATGACTGTGATAGCAGAAAGTCAAAAGAAAGACAACATATGCAAAATTGGGGTCCCTGAAGAAACCAAATGATTCAAAGTAACAAATATTTTAAAATATAATTCAAAGCATTTCTTAAAATGAAACAAGACTTGAATCTACTTATTGGATGTTCACACAACTTCCCAGGGAAACCCGATCCAGGACAGTCACTGTATGAGACATAGCCTAGTCTAATTATTGACTTAAAGA
>NW_027892574.1:0-241 GCF_054177405.1 Leptonychotes weddellii | reverse complement strand
TGAGAAAAAGAGTCAATCAAGTGTCTAGGCGATTGCGATGGTGTTAACAGTGATGCTGAGACGGGTGGGGCTGGAGTTGGGATGGTGGTGATGGTAGAGAAGGTAGTGGTAGAGTGGTGCTTGTAGTCAGGGTGATAATGGTGGTCTTGGTGTTCATGAGGGTGGTGGTATAGATGTTCTTAGATTGGGATGTGTGGTTTACGATTTTATTAGTTGTTCAAGAAGACTTCACGTTAGGTGT
>NW_027892573.1:0-241 GCF_054177405.1 Leptonychotes weddellii | reverse complement strand
CTGCCATATCTGGAGCCTTTCCCACCTAAAGAACAAAGAATGACTTGTCTGAAATCTGGAGACTATTTTTGTCACTATTATTTCTTTTCTTATCCCTAATTACAAAGGCCATACCTTGATTTATTTACCATACTGAGAACTAACTAGATGAAATAATATTCTTGAGGTGGATATTTATCCATGTTTTTAACATAGAAGACTTACAGAAATGTTAGAACCAGAAGGTAATTAACCTTTATTT
>NW_027892572.1:0-241 GCF_054177405.1 Leptonychotes weddellii | reverse complement strand
CTAGGCAACCACTCTTGTACTTCCTATCTCTATTAATTTGCATTGTCTACAGATTTTCAAAAAATGAATTGAACAATATGTGGTCCTTTGTGACTTTCACATAGCATAATGTTTTTTAGTTCATCCATGTTGTAGCATATTACAATATGTCATTCCTCTTTACTGCCAAACTGTGTTCCACTGTATTCATAGTACTTTTGAAAAACAACTATTGCATGTAATTCAAAATCAAGAGAAATAT
>NW_027892571.1:0-241 GCF_054177405.1 Leptonychotes weddellii | reverse complement strand
TAGCACAACTCAGAAGACACCTCCCTTGTCCCCCTTGGGAGCCCCACGGCAGAGAGGCCCAGCTAGGGCATCCAGGGAGGCCTCGGAGCCTCAGGGCTAGCAGGGAGCAGGCTGCACGTGTCCTGATGCTGTTGGCTGCGCTCAGTCTGGGGGTGGTGGCGCTGTGCGAGAGAGAGAGCAAGGTGGTTGGGGTCCAGTGGGGGTGGGGGGGGGTGGGGGGCTGGGCCTTCTGTGTCTTACT
>NW_027892570.1:0-241 GCF_054177405.1 Leptonychotes weddellii | reverse complement strand
CTCATTCTCTCTGTCTCAAATAAATAAATAAAATCTTTAAAAAAATAAATAAAAAACAATGAACGACATAAATAAAGATTCTATAGCTAACGTGTGGCACATTTGAAAAACTGAAAGACAGCTAGTGTCATCACAGTTCAGAAGCAAGGGGGAGAAGGAAACACATTGGAACATTGGGTAGTCTATGTGGGGCCTGCAGGCTGTGATAAGATTTTTTTTTAAAATAGGAAGTGACTTGATT
>NW_027892569.1:0-241 GCF_054177405.1 Leptonychotes weddellii | reverse complement strand
AAATAAAATCTTTAAAAAAAGAAACTACTCAGTTAAAAAAAAATAACTATAGCTAATTTTAGAACATTTTAATCACCCTAAAAGAAACCCCATTCGAAATCCAAATCAAAACCTCAATGAGATATCACCTCACACCAGTCAGAATGGCTAAAATTAACAAGTCAGGAAACGACAGATGTTGGCAGGGATGCGGAGAAAGGGGAACCCTCCTACACTGTTGGTGGGAATGCAAGCTGGTGCA
>NW_027892568.1:0-241 GCF_054177405.1 Leptonychotes weddellii | reverse complement strand
AAAAATCATTGCCAAGACCAACGTCAAGGAGCTTACACTCAATGTTTTCTTCTAGGAGTTTTACAGTTTTGGGTCTATGGTTAAGTCTTCAATCCATTTCAAGTTGATTTTTGTGTATGGTGTAAGATAAGAATCCGTTATCCTTCTTCTCTAGATATCCAGTTTTCCCAACATCATTTATTGAAGAAACTATCCTTTCCCCATTGTGTATTATTGGTACTTTTGTCAAAAATTAGTTAAA
>NW_027892567.1:0-241 GCF_054177405.1 Leptonychotes weddellii | reverse complement strand
AGGACATTTACATACTATAATGTTATAATGTATTTAAGAGTAGATAACTTATAATAACAAACTGGTTTTGCATTGCCTTTTATTGAGGTACAACTGAGATATGGCATTATACTACTTTCCGGTATACAACATAATGATTCGATCTTTGTAGACGCTGCAAAATCATCACTACAATACATCTAATTACCATAGAGGTACTGTCACTATACAAAGGTACTTTTTTTTTTCTTATGAGAACTTC
>NW_027892566.1:0-241 GCF_054177405.1 Leptonychotes weddellii | reverse complement strand
GTGTTCTCCTTTAGGATTTTGATGGACTCCTGTCTCACATTGAGGTCTTTCAACCATTTGGAGTCTATTTTTGTGTGTGGTGTAAGGAAATGGTCCAGTTTCATTCTTCTGCATGTGGCTGTCCAATTTTCCCAACACCGAGCCTAACGCTCTTAATTCTTGTTTGTCTCCATCAAGATTTCTCAGCCTCGGCACTGACATTTGGGCCTAGATAATTCTTTTTGTAAGGGGCTGTCATGTG
>NW_027892565.1:0-241 GCF_054177405.1 Leptonychotes weddellii | reverse complement strand
GGGATTAACATAAGAATAAAAAAAAAATTAAAAAAATAAAAAAAAAAAAAAGAAGTCTCAGGGACAGTCATAAAAGAGTGACCAAACAAAAAGTAGCCAAGAAACCATGATAACTGCTAAGCCTAGAAAAAGAAGCCTACACATTTGAGCTGAATAAGGAAGCCCTGCAGAAGCAATAGAGCTCTGCCACTAGTTGAACGGCCTGAGTAACTCTTAATCTCTGGTTCTCAGTTCTATCATC
>NW_027892564.1:0-241 GCF_054177405.1 Leptonychotes weddellii | reverse complement strand
ACTGAGCCACCCAGGCGCCCCCTGTCCCTCTGGTTCTTAACAATGTTTTTCCTATCGGGGGCCTTTCTCAAGGGGGACGTGGATTGTTTATTGTGCACGTGAGCCTTAGCTGGACTTCCCTGCAAAACCATGTCTCATTTTCGCTCGTTCGTCCCTCGCCCAGCGTGGCTGCAGCCTGGGCCTCCCTGGGGGCAGTCACAGCGTGGGGCTCCGACCCGCCCGGGGCCACGAAGCTGGGGAA
>NW_027892563.1:0-241 GCF_054177405.1 Leptonychotes weddellii | reverse complement strand
CAAGACAGCATGGTACTGGCACAAAAACAGACATATAGACCGATGGAACAGAATAGAGAACCCAGATATGGACCCTCAACTCTATGGTCAAATAATCTTTGACAAAGCAGGAAAAAACATGCAATGGAAAAAAGCAAGAATTCTATATTCAGCAAAACCACCTTTAAAAAATGAAGGTGGGGGAAGGAAAAAAAAATGAAGGTAAAAAAATGACTGTGAAATAAAGACACCCCAATGACTT
>NW_027892562.1:0-241 GCF_054177405.1 Leptonychotes weddellii | reverse complement strand
GTATGAAGACTCTGCACGGGGTCGTGCGACAGAGATAGAAACGCTCGGTCACAGGTGGGGTGAGCACGGACTGTGGCCAGAGACTGAGGAAACGGGAGTGATTGACTGCTTTTCTCTGGGGGCCCACTGAGGAGTAGGGCCCCGAGTTCTCGGTTCCTCCAGGGCAGAGTTGGGAGGCCCCCATTTTCACTCTCATCCTTCAAAGCTGTTCGGAAAGCTTGCAGGGAACAAAAGCTGCCAG
>NW_027892561.1:0-241 GCF_054177405.1 Leptonychotes weddellii | reverse complement strand
AAAAATCATTGCCAAGACCAACGTCAAGGAGCTTACACTCAGTGTTTTCTTCTAGGAGTTTTACAGTTTTGGGTCTATGGTTAAGTCTTCAATCCATTTCAAGTTGATTTTTGTGTATGGTGTAAGATAAGAATCCGTTATCCTTCTTCTCTAGATATCCAGTTTTCCCAACATCATTTATTGAAGAAACTATCCTTTCCCCATTGTGTATTATTGGTACTTTTGTCAAAAATTAGTTAAA
>NW_027892560.1:0-241 GCF_054177405.1 Leptonychotes weddellii | reverse complement strand
AGTTGGGAAATATTCTCTCCTCTTCGGCATTATTCCTGAATGATCCATTGGATGTATATTATGCCTTTTATTTATCAAGTTACAGTTGTTGGAATTGTTTTCAGTTTGAGACTATTATGAGAATTGCTCTATACATTCAGGTACAAACTGGAAATGTTCATTTCTCTTTGTTAAGTTCCCCTGAGCAGAATGGTTGGCTCGTAGGGCAAGTATATGTTTAACGTTTTACAAAGTTTTCAAA
>NW_027892559.1:0-241 GCF_054177405.1 Leptonychotes weddellii | reverse complement strand
ACTGAGCCACCCAGGCGCCCCCTGTCCCTCTGGTTCTTAACGATGTTTTTCCTATCGGGGGCCTTTCTCAAGGGGGACGTGGATTGTTTATTGTGCACGTGAGCCTTAGCTGGACTTCCCTGCAAAACCATGTCTCATTTTCGCTCGTTCGTCCCTCGCCCAGCGTGGCTGCAGCCTGGGCCTCCCTGGGGGCAGTCACAGCGTGGGGCTCCGACCCGCCCGGGGCCACGAAGCTGGGGAA
>NW_027892558.1:0-241 GCF_054177405.1 Leptonychotes weddellii | reverse complement strand
GTGAATCTGAGTGAAGGATATATCAGTATTTATTATATTATTTTCTTTATTGTAATCATAGTGTTATACTATTATTTGATTTTTCTAAATAAGAAGGGGGAGCGAATCAGTCATTTTTTTGGATCACGTAGGAGGGCTCATGGGCTTCCTGTGAATAAGGTATTTTCAAAAAATGAAGGGCAAGCCCAACCATCCATGCAGAGAGGAGGTGCTTGAGCCCCCTAGGGCCCCCTTCTCCACG
>NW_027892557.1:0-1577 GCF_054177405.1 Leptonychotes weddellii | reverse complement strand
ATCAGACTGGATTAAAAACCAAGACCCATCGATATGCTGTCTGCAAGAGACTCATTTTACACCCGAAGAAACACCCAGATTGAAAGTGAGGGGGTATAAACAATTTACCATGCTAATGGACACCAAAAGAAAGCTGGGGTGGCAATCCTTGTATCAGACAAACCAGATTTTAAACCAAAGACTATAATAAGAGATGAGGAAGGACACTATATCCTACTTAAAGGGTCTATCCAACAAGAAGATCTAACAACTGTAAATATCTATGCCCCTAACATGGGAGCAGCCAATTATATAAGCCAATGAATAACAAAAGCAAAGAAACACATTGACAACAATAATAGTGGGGGACGTTAGCACCCCCCCAGATCATCTAAGCAAAAGATCAACAAGGAAATAAAGATTTTAAATGACACACTGGACCAAATGGACTTCACAGACATATTCAGAACATTCCATCCCAAAGCAACAGAATACACATTCTTCTCTAGTGCCCATGGAACATTCTCCACAACAGATCACATCCTAGGTCACAAATCAGGTCTCAACCGGTACCAAAAGATTGGAAACATGCCCTGCATATTTTCAGACCACAATGCGTTGAAACTAGAACTCAATCACAAGAGAAAAGTGGGAAAGAACTCAAATACATGGAGGCTAAAGAGCATCCTACTAAAGAATGAAATTAAAGAAGAATAAAAAGAGATCATGGAAGGAAAACTTCCAAACTCGTTTTATGAGGGCAACATTACCTTGATCCCCAAACCAGACAAAGACCCCATCAGAAAGGAGAATTACAGACCAATATCCTTGATGAACATGGATGCAAAAATTCTCACCAAAATAATAGCCAACAGGATCGAACAGTACATTAACAGGATTATTCACCACGACCAAGTGGGATTTATCCCTGGTCTGCAAGTTTGGTTCAGCATGCAGAAATCAATCAGTGCGATACAATACCTTAATAAAAGAAAGAAGAAGAACCATATGACCCCCTCAGTAGATGCAGAAAAAGCATTTGACAAAGTACAGCATCCTTTATTGATCAAAACTCTTCAGAGTATAGGGATAGAGGGTACATACCTCAATATCATAAAAGCCATCTATGAAAAACCCACAGCGAATATCATTCTAAAGGGGGAAAAATGAGAGCTTTCCCCCTAACTTCAGGAATGCAGCAGGGATGTCCACTATCACCACTGCTATTCAACATAGTACTAGAAGTCCTAGCCACAGCAATCAGACAACAAAAAGAAATAAAAGGCATCAAAATCAGCAAAGAAGAATTCAAACTCTCACTCTTTGCAGATGATATGATACTTTATGTGGAAAACCCAAAAGACTCCACCCCAAAACTGCTAGAACTCATACAGGAATTCAGTCAAGTGGCAGGATATAAAATCAATGCACAGAAATCGGTGGCATTCCTATACACCAACAATAAGACAGAAGAAAGAGAAATTAAGGAGTCAATCCCATTTATAATGGCAACCAAAGCCATAAGATACCTAGGAATAAATCTAACCAAAGAGGCAAAGAATCTGTACTCAGAAAACTATAAAATACTCAGGAAAGAA
>NW_027892556.1:0-241 GCF_054177405.1 Leptonychotes weddellii | reverse complement strand
ATCTATCTATCTATCTATCTATCTATCTATCTATCATCTATTGTTTCTGTTATGTGCTGGGCACTATTATAGGCAGTCAGGATGCAACAGAAAGCAAAGAAGACAATCTTCCCCCCCTCATGGTGTTTATATTCTAGTGGGGAAAGAGATATCAGTACCCTTATCACAGAGTCATTTCTTCCTGAGCCTGATACAGCCCTGGCATCCTTCTTATTAACCTTTGCTCCAGATGGTCACACCT
>NW_027892555.1:0-241 GCF_054177405.1 Leptonychotes weddellii | reverse complement strand
TAAGAAAAAAAAAAGAAGAAGAAGAAGGTAGCGGGAGGGGAAGAATGAAGCGGGGGAAATCGGAGGGGTGGACGAACCATGAGAGACGATGGACTCTGAAAAACAAACTGAGGGTTCTGGGGGGGAGGGGGGTGGGAGGATGGGTTGGCCTGGTGGTGGGTATTGAGGAGGGCACGTTCTGCATGGAGCACTGGGTGTTGTGCACGAACAATGAATCATGGAACACTTCATCTAGAACTAA
>NW_027892554.1:0-241 GCF_054177405.1 Leptonychotes weddellii | reverse complement strand
GTATGAAGACTCTGCACGGGGTCGTGCGACAGAGATAGAAATGCTCGGTCACAGGTGGGGTGAGCACGGACTGTGGCCAGAGACTGAGGAAACGGGAGTGATTGACTGCTTTTCTCTGGGGGCCCACTGAGGAGTAGGGCCCCGAGTTCTCGGTTCCTCCAGGGCAGAGTTGGGAGGCCCCCATTTTCACTCTCATCCTTCAAAGCTGTTCGGAAAGCTTGCAGGGAACAAAAGCTGCCAG
>NW_027892553.1:0-241 GCF_054177405.1 Leptonychotes weddellii | reverse complement strand
ACCTTGTGATGTAGCCACACAGAGAGTAGAAGGCAACTGGTGAGGAAGTAAATGAGCCAGAATACACGAAAGTCTTTTAATATTTTTCCTATTTCTGTAGAATCCCATATGGAAGGGTTAGTTCAGGCCATCTGTCCCAAGTTCCTATTTAAGTCATGAGTCTACTAGTCAACATTCCTAGTGAGTAATTTTTTACTCTGTAATTATGTAATTCAAGGAGATGAAGCCTACAATTAATTAA
>NW_027892552.1:0-241 GCF_054177405.1 Leptonychotes weddellii | reverse complement strand
AGAGACAGAGGAATATTATTCAGCCATAAAAATGAGGAAGGGGTACCTGGGTGGGTCAGACAGTTAAGTGTCTGACTTGGCTCAGGTCAAGAACTCAAGGTCATGAGATCAAGCCCCATGTTGGGCTCTGCACTCAGCATGGGGTCTGCTTGAGATTCCTTCCCCCTTTTTCTCCTTCCCCCTCCACTCCTCCCCTGCTTGTGCGTACTCTCTCTAACAAATAAATAAATAAATAAATAAA
>NW_027892551.1:0-241 GCF_054177405.1 Leptonychotes weddellii | reverse complement strand
GAAGTTGACACCTGATCAACTGTAGGGAAAAGGGGTTGATTCTTTTTTTTTTTTAAAGATTTTATTTATTTATTTGACAGAGAGAGACACAGTGAGAGAGGGAATACAAGCAGGGGGAGTGGGAGAGGGAGAAGCAGGCTTCCCCGCTGAGCAGGGAGCCCGATGCGGGGCTCGATCCCAGGACCCTGGGATCATGACCCGAGCCGAAGGCAGACGCTCAACGACTGAGCCACCCAGGTGC
>NW_027892550.1:0-241 GCF_054177405.1 Leptonychotes weddellii | reverse complement strand
CCCACTCCCCCTGCTTGTGCTCCCTCTCTCGCTGTGTCTCTCTCTGTCAAATAAATAAATAAAATCTTTAAAAAAAAAAAAAAGAAATCAAAGCTACAGAGGTGGCTACCTACCAGTAGATTTTCCTACCTCAAAGGAAAAAAAGCAAAAAATAAAATAGTACAGCAAGGGCTATATAGTAAAATATATATTCTTCTCCCTAAAGAGAAAGAATTTCAGCCAGTTCAGAGTGGATGGCTGC
>NW_027892549.1:0-241 GCF_054177405.1 Leptonychotes weddellii | reverse complement strand
TGTGGGATCAACCCCTTCTGGTCTCTTAGGAAAAGTGCCCCACTCTTTCACTCTCTTCTTGAATCCTTAGTTTCTCCCTTGTCATAGCCTCCTTTTTCCCTGAGATGGTAGGGTTAGGTGTTTAAAAATGACCCTGGTATTTCCTAAGACTCCCATCCTTTCCTTCATGACCAAATTTCTTTTTACAAGTTGTCTACACATCTTGAAAGCACTTAGCCAGCTGGCATGTGTGGACTGGCCC
>NW_027892548.1:0-241 GCF_054177405.1 Leptonychotes weddellii | reverse complement strand
CTCCTGCAGTGGAAAGGCAGGTACAGCTAAAGAACAGTCTATAAACCTAAGTTGTTACAACCATAGAACTCCAAAGACATTTGAATGCTCAGCCAAAGTATTTTGTTAAGCAAATATCAAGGTCCCTAGTGGGGGAAAAACTGGAACTTTAAAATATGAGATCTAGATATATGAACAGAAGATGTGGAGATGCTTCAGCTCCTCTCTCTCTCTCTCTCTCTCTCTCTCATCTGTCCATCTA
>NW_027892547.1:0-241 GCF_054177405.1 Leptonychotes weddellii | reverse complement strand
TAGCACAACTCAGAAGACACCTCCCTTGTCCCCCTTGGGAGTCCCACGGCAGAGAGGCCCAGCTAGGGCATCCAGGGAGGCCTCGGAGCCTCAGGGCTAGCAGGGAGCAGGCTGCACGTGTCCTGATGCTGTTGGCTGCGCTCAGTCTGGGGGTGGTGGCGCTGTGCGAGAGAGAGAGCAAGGTGGTTGGGGTCCAGTGGGGGTGGGGGGGGGTGGGGGGCTGGGCCTTCTGTGTCTTACT
>NW_027892546.1:0-1577 GCF_054177405.1 Leptonychotes weddellii | reverse complement strand
GCTGTTAGATTATCTAGATTGGATTGGATCTCATTGATAGCATTTTTAAGTTCTGCCAATTCCCCTTTTATTTCTGCCCTTAGAGACTCTATGTTGCCATTAATTGATTTCTCCATTCTAGCCATCGTCTTCACAATTGCTGGCCTGAATTCCATCTCCGACATCTTGGTTATATCTGCATCCATTTGTAAATCTGCAGCATAAGTCATAATCTCTGAGTCTTTTTTGTTTTGGGGGCTCCTCCTCCTAGTCATTCTGTTGATGGGTGGTTGAGGGAATGTATAGAGTCCAAATTATTGACCAGAACCCAAGCAAGATGCACCTGTTTTCTTGGGACCTTAGGGTTGCTGGCCTCTTGTTTTCCCAGCCTGTCTTCTGCGGGAGGGGCCTGCCGTGCTGTCACTCAGGCAACCCTGTTTGGGCGGAGTTGCCCTGTGCCCCTGTGGCGGGGGATGGACTCAGTGGGAATCAGTCTTTGGGACTTTTGTTCTCTGGCGCCTTTCCCTGGTGGCTTTCTGCATCTCTTCCATGAGTCAGAGCAGAAAAGACCGTTTCCAACCCTTTGCCTCAGAGCAGAGAGACCTCAGTCTGTTCTTCAGTGGGCTCTCCAGGCCACACCATCTCCGTTTCTGTCCGTGCTGCTATAAACTGCAGCGTCCTGGGTTGTGCGCCCCTCCGCAGCACTCCCAGTCCTGCCTCCAGGTCGGGGCACGTCTCTGCCCTTTGTGCTTCTAAAACCGCCAGCCACTCCCAGTTCACTGCGCGCGCGACTCCACCGCTCTGGGTTTCCACCCCGGGAGCTACAGTTCACCAGCGAGACCCTGGCGCTCTGGGTTTCCGTCTGGGGGGCTGCAGTTCGCGTGCGCATGACCCCGCAGCTCTGGGTTTCTGTCCCAGGGACTGCCCTAAAGTCCTTTCCCATACCGGTCTGCAAGTCTGTGCCCCGTCCGCAGTGCACGAGGCTGTCACTCACCGGTGGTGTAGGATCCCCACAGCCAGGCACCCTCCTGCTGCCGTTTATCCTCTGATATCTGCCCGCGGAATCACGGCTCTCCGCTTCATACCTCAAAACCAACTGCCTGCAATATTCTGTTTGTACAGATCCAGATCTTCTTACATCTCAGGCTGGTTTCGTGGGTGCTCAGAGTGGTCTGGTAGGATATCCAGCTCAATTCCGGGGACCAGTTGAAATAGGGTCCCCTACTCCTCTGCCATCTTTCCCCCCTCCTCCCTATAATAATTATTCTTAAGGTTCCAAAGATTTCAAAACAAAATTTTGAAGCCTGATGATACGTGAAATATAGCAGTAATTGGCCTCCTGAACTCTTATGCTAAAAGAATCAAGGACCTGCAAGTCAGAGATCAGATGAAGACCTGTAGAGGAAGTGTTTGTGTAGAGGAAGGGTTTTTAAAAGTCATCTATAGGCACATTTTGCAAATTCACTTTAGAAATTTCAGTGTGTGTGTTGGTGGGAATGCAAGCTGGTGCAGCCACTCTGGAAAACTGTATGGAGGTTCCTCAAAAAGTTGAAAATAGAGCTACCATATGATCCAGCAATTGCACTACTGGGTATTTA
>NW_027892545.1:0-241 GCF_054177405.1 Leptonychotes weddellii | reverse complement strand
AATGTATATGCTTGGGAAATTTTATCTTCACCAAGAATAATAATATTTTTCATTTTTCCCCTTAAAATAGACTTTCTTCTAATAAACTACAATGTGTTATTATTCCTAAGACAGTTAACATTAATTATTATTAATTTTGCAATACACTAAGTTGTTATGTCTTTGCTATATCTTTTATTCTGGAATATTTTTCCCATCCAAACTTTAAAATTTTTTTAATTTGATTTTTTAAAGAATTCAA
>NW_027892544.1:0-241 GCF_054177405.1 Leptonychotes weddellii | reverse complement strand
TCCCAGGGTCCTGGGATCAAGCCCCGCATAGGGCTCCTTGCCCAGCGGGGAGCCCGCTTCTCCCTCTCCCTCTGCCTTCCGGTCCCCCTGCTTGTGCTCTCTCTCTCTCTGACAAATAAATAAATAAAATCTTTAAGAATAGGGCACCTGGGTGGCTCAGATGGTTAAGCATCTGCCTTCGGCTCAGTCATGATCCCAGGGTCCTGGGATCGAGTCCCACATCGGGCTCCTGGCTCAGCGG
>NW_027892543.1:0-241 GCF_054177405.1 Leptonychotes weddellii | reverse complement strand
CTGCCATATCTGGAGCCTTTCCCACCTAAAGAACAAAGAATAACTTGTCTGAAATCTGGAGACTATTTTTGTCACTATTATTTCTTTTCTTATCCCTAATTACAAAGGCCATACCTTGATTTATTTACCATACTGAGAACTAACTAGATGAAATAATATTCTTGAGGTGGATATTTATCCATGTTTTTAACATAGAAGACTTACAGAAATGTTAGAACCAGAAGGTAATTAACCTTTATTT
>NW_027892542.1:0-241 GCF_054177405.1 Leptonychotes weddellii | reverse complement strand
AAATCTTAAAAAAATATGTATTTATTTATTAGGGAGAGAGAAAGAGAGAGCACACGCAGCAGGGAGGGGCAGAGGGAGAGGGAGAAGCAGACTCCCCACTGAGCAGGGAGCCTGACACGGGGCTCGATCCCAGGACTCTGGGATTGTGGCCTGAGCTGAAGGCAGGCGCTTAACCGACTGAGCCACCCAGGCGCCCCAACCCACCACCCATCTTAACCCCTTACTTCCCTCACGACTCTTG
>NW_027892541.1:0-241 GCF_054177405.1 Leptonychotes weddellii | reverse complement strand
TGACAGTACTGCTAGGTACTGGCTATTATTTTTTCATTATGTTAATCAGCAAAAATGGCTGCCAAGCAAGACACACTCAGACTCCTTGTCACTTGGTTCAAGGCATTCTTCCTAAATATGGAAGGCCCTTGTTCCATCTTATTTGTTATGTTAGTGAAGACACTTAAGTTCTACTCTCAACAAATTTCAATTATCGAACGTGTCATCAACTATAGTTATGTTTTAGATTACATCCTCATAC
>NW_027892540.1:0-241 GCF_054177405.1 Leptonychotes weddellii | reverse complement strand
CAGGGGCGCCTGGGTGGCTCAGTTGGTTAAGCGACTGCCTTTGGCTCAGGTCATGATCCTGGAGTCCCGGGATCGAGTCCCGCATCAGGCTCCCTGCTCAGCGGGGAGTCTGCCTCTCCCTCTGACTCTCCCCCTCTCATGCTCTCTCTCTATCACTATCTCTCTCAATAAATAAATAAAAATCTTAAAAAAAAAAAAAGAGTTTTTGCCAGTAAGTGGGGCCTGTCTCCCTTCTGCACAA
>NW_027892539.1:0-241 GCF_054177405.1 Leptonychotes weddellii | reverse complement strand
CATAATGGCATGTCCAAGAGGATAAACATTCTCTCCTACTCATATTTGTATTCCCAACACCTAGCTGAGGGCTGGACATAGAGCAATACCCAAAAAATATTTGTGGAATCAATGGCATTTTGTAAATCTAAAATAAAGTAAAATAGCACAGATGTTTGAAAGGAGCAGTAAAGCAGCTATTCCTTTCACTGACAAAGGATAGAATAATCATGGAAGAAGTAGGAAGACAACAAAAATATAC
>NW_027892538.1:0-241 GCF_054177405.1 Leptonychotes weddellii | reverse complement strand
TGCTTTTCTCTAAGGCGAGATTATTAATACAACCTTCTCTTCACTCCTTTCCCTGGTGTTCCATTATGTTCTTGGCATTAAATATTTCCACTATATCTTGTTGCCTACTTCTTGCCACATTAGGAATATTAATTATTTTCACACATATAATTTTTTTCCCTTATAACCAAGACTTAATCTTCTGTTTTTTTTTTTTTTTTCTTTTTGGAAGTGTTTCTAGTTTTCTTTCCCTCATTAAATT
>NW_027892537.1:0-241 GCF_054177405.1 Leptonychotes weddellii | reverse complement strand
AAGGTGGGGGTGGGGTGCTCCAAAGATGCACTGGGCTGCCCGTGAATGCTCCACCTGTCCTGTCTAGGTCATTGTGCAAAAGCCTCAAGTCATTTGTCTCGGTTCTCTGTAAATTCCACAGGACAGCTCTGGCCGGGGAGAAATGCCAATGGGGCTCTTCACTGTAGGAATGGCTGACCTATATTGCTAAGGGATTCACCGCACCAGTGACATCGGGGATGATGAGAAAATTATGCATGCA
>NW_027892536.1:0-241 GCF_054177405.1 Leptonychotes weddellii | reverse complement strand
GATTCAACTGACTGAGCCACCCAGGCACCCCATCCCCCAGCTTTTTAAAAGCTCTTCATAGCAATGACTGTTTCATGTGAGAATTACTGATTTGCTCACTGATCTTTCGTATGAGATTAGTAGTGTATTGGGGTCATGATCTGTGTATTTCATCTTTTTTTTTTTTTTTTATTTGCGAGAGAGACACTGAGAGAGAGCATGAGAGGGAGGAGGGTCAGAGGGAGAAGCAGACTCCCTGCTG
>NW_027892535.1:0-1577 GCF_054177405.1 Leptonychotes weddellii | reverse complement strand
AACAAGAAAGGTCTCAAATACACAACCTAACCCTACACCTAAAGGAGCTGGAGAAAGAACAGCAAATAAAGCCTAAACCCAGCAGGAGAAGAGAAATAATAAAGATCAGAGCAGAAATAGAAACCAAAACAACACTAGAACAGATCAACGAAACTAGGAGCTGGTTCTTTGAAAGAATTAACAAGATTGATAAACCCCTGGCTAGACTTATCAAAAAGAGATGACCCAAATAAATAAAATCATGAATGAAAGAGGAGAGATCCCAGCCAATACCAAAGAAATACAAACAATTATAAGAACATATTATGAGCAACTCTATGCCAGCAAATTAGATAACCTGGAAGAAATGGATGCATTCCTAGAGATGTATCAACTACCAAAACTGAACCAGGAAGAAATAGAAAACCTGAACAGACCTATAACCACTAAGGAAATTGAAGCAGTCATCAAAATTCTCCCAAAAAACAAAAGCCCAGGGCCAGATGGCTTCCCAGGGGAATTCTACCAAACATTTCAAGAAGAATTAATACCTATTCTTCTGAAACTGTTCCAAAAAATTGAAATGGAAGGAAAACTTCCAAACTCATTTTATGAGGCCACCATTACCTTGAACCCAAAACCAAAGACCCCCTCCAAAAGGAGAATTACAGACCAATATCCCTGATGAACATGGATGCAAAAATTCTCACCAAAATACTAGCCAATAGGATCCAACAGCACATTCAAAGGATTATTCACCACGACCAAGTGGGATTTATCCCTGGGCTGCAAGGTTGGTTCAACATCCACAAATCAATCAATGTGATACAATACAATAATAAAAGAAAAAACAAGAACCATATGATCCTCTTCAATAGATGCAGAAAAAGCATTTGACAAAGTAGAGCATCCTTTCTTGATCAAACCTCTTCAGAGTAGAGGGAGAGAGGGTCCATACCTCAATATCATAAAAGCCATCTATCAAAAACCCACAGCGAATATCATTCTCAATGGGGAAAAACTGAGATCTTTCCTCCTAAGGTCAGGAACATGGCAGGGATGTCCACTATCACCACTGCTATTCAACAAAGTATTAGAAGTCCTAGCCACAAAATTAACAAGTCAGGAAATGACAGATGTTGGCGGGGATGTGGAGAAAGGGGAACCCTCCTACACTGTTGGTGGGAATGCAAGCTGGTGCAGCCACTCTGGAAAACAGCATGGAGGTTCCTCAAAAAGTTGAAAATAGAGCTACCATATGACCCAGCAATTGCACTACTGGGTATTTACCCCAAAGATACAAATGTAGGGATCCGAAGGGGTACATGCACCCTGATGTTTATAGCAGCAATGTCCACAATAGCCAAACTGTGGAAAGAGCCAAGATGTCCAAAGACAGAAGAATGGATAAAGAAGAGGTGGTATATACATACAATGGAATATTATGCAGCCATCTAAAGGAATGAAATCTTGCTATTTGCAACAATGTGGATGGAACTGGAAGGTATTATGCTGAGTGAAATAAGTCAATCAGAGAAAGACATGTATCATATGATCTCACTGATATGAGGAATTCTTAATCTCAGGAAACAAACTGA
>NW_027892534.1:0-241 GCF_054177405.1 Leptonychotes weddellii | reverse complement strand
TTAAGTCACAAGTGAAATGAAGAAAAAGCAAGGCTGTATGAGGAGGGTGAGGAGAACTGTAAACAGTCACAAAAGGGAGGAGATCTGTGTGCCTAGAACCACAATTCCCAGACCTTTGGATTTCACTAACTAAAAATTTTCCCCCCAAATTTGGGGGACTTCTCAAAAAATAGTGCTGAAACAACTGGATATCTATCCATATGTGAAAATATAAACAGCATTCCATACCTTATACCATACA
>NW_027892533.1:0-241 GCF_054177405.1 Leptonychotes weddellii | reverse complement strand
AGTGATGTGGTGGAGACGTACAGCAGGGCGGGGAAGGCTTCGCTAGTCCTGTGGTTAGATCTCGGTCTTTCCGTGAGGCTCTGCCTCTGGACTGCGAACTTCACAAGTATTTCTGTTTGTTTCTCCCGCTTCGTGTAGGACGGGATGGTTCACGTGGGCTAGGGTTTCCCTTCCTCCAGGTTAGGCTGTGATAAAACCCCAGCGGGCTAGGCTCTGGTTAACTAGTTTCCCCTGAGGGCAG
>NW_027892532.1:0-241 GCF_054177405.1 Leptonychotes weddellii | reverse complement strand
TCTGCCTTCGGCTCAGGTCAGGATCTCAGGGTCGTGGGATCGAGTCCTGGATCTGGCTCCCTGCTCAGCGGGGGGTCTCTTTCTCCCTCTCCCTCTGCTGCTCCCCCTGCTTGTGCGCTCTCTCCCTCTCTCTAACAAATACAATTTAAAAAAGAAAAGTTTCTCTTTAAAACAAATAGGTGACGGGGGGCCCTGGGCGGAGCGGCTCGAGCCCTGGGCCGGGGCTGCGGCCGATGCCCGG
>NW_027892531.1:0-241 GCF_054177405.1 Leptonychotes weddellii | reverse complement strand
CCCCCCCCCCCCCCCCCCCCCCCCCCCCCCCCCCCCCCCCCCGGATGGGTTAGCCTGGTGGTGGGTATTGAGGAGGGCACATTCTGCATGGAGCACTGGGTGTTATGCACAAACAATGAATCTTGGAACACTTCATCTAGAACCAATGATGTAATGTATGGGGATTAACATAAGAATAAATAAATAAATAAATAAATATCTTCTTCCAGCCTGAGATGGGGCTTTTACTATTTTAACAGAG
>NW_027892530.1:0-241 GCF_054177405.1 Leptonychotes weddellii | reverse complement strand
CGCAGTGAGAGAGGGAACACAAGCAGGGGGAGTGGAAGAGGGAGAAGCAGGCTTCCCGCGGAGCAGGGAGCCCCATGCGGGGCTCCATCCCAGGACCCTGGAATCATGACCTGAGCCAAAGGCAGATAGATGTTTAATGACTGAGCCACCAGGCGTCCCTAGTAGGAGCCCCTTCTATGTGATCTTATGTAAATTGGTGCCTATGCGATAGTAATATATTATATATTGCAATTATATCATA
>NW_027892529.1:0-241 GCF_054177405.1 Leptonychotes weddellii | reverse complement strand
ATAAAAAATATTTTATTAGAGGGGTACCTGGGTGGCACAGTTGGTTAAGAATCCAACTCTTGGTTTCAGCTCAGGTCATGATCTCAGGGTTGTAAGATGGAGCCCCGCATCAGGCTCCCTGCTGAGCACAGTCTGCTTAAGTTTCTCTCTCCCTCTTCCTCTGCCCCTCCCTGCTGTACACTCTTCTGTCCATCTCTCTTTCTCTCTCACTCTCTCAAAAAAATACCTATTTCTAAAAAAA
>NW_027892528.1:0-241 GCF_054177405.1 Leptonychotes weddellii | reverse complement strand
TCTAAAATATTTTGGATTTGTAGGGGCACCTAGGAGGCTCATTTGGTTAAGCGACTGCCTTCGGCTCTGGTCATGATCCCAAGGTCCTGAGATCAAGCCCCTCATTGGGCTCCCTGCTCAGCAGGGGAGTCTGCTTCTCCCCCTTCCTCTGCTCATCCTCTCTCTCTCACTCTCTTTCAAATAAATAAATAAAATCTTTTAAAAATGTTTTGGATTTGAAATAGTGTAAAGTCTGTGTTGT
>NW_027892527.1:0-241 GCF_054177405.1 Leptonychotes weddellii | reverse complement strand
AAAGCAAACATTGCTCGTGGCTTCCTATACCCCAGAGCGGCGGAGCATCCAAACATACTGCTTTTTGATCCATAAGGAAACAATGTAACATTTCCATCCTGTTAAAACCCAGTAGATGGAGCTTGATCACTCAAAATGGACACTTCGGACATACAATAAGTACTGAGTTTATCCAAACAACTTGCTTTTTTCACTCCAGTTGCTCTTAAATTTAAATTTGTATTATTCTTTCTTGCATCAT
>NW_027892526.1:0-241 GCF_054177405.1 Leptonychotes weddellii | reverse complement strand
GGGCCTTTTACCGGGCCGGACTCCCTGCCGCCCCCCCCCCCGCCCCGGTCCTGGCTGGGGAGGGGCCCGGTCTGAGCAGTTTGCTGGAGCGGCGCCCTTAGTCTTAAAAAGGAGTTTTGCTCATCAGAAGGAGCTCCATCCCCTGAGGGTAAACGCAATAAAAAGCACATAAATGCAAGAAATTAGAGCTGGCCCAGGCAGAGAGGGGCCCATCCTGATTGCTAATCAAATCCCCATTCCT
>NW_027892525.1:0-241 GCF_054177405.1 Leptonychotes weddellii | reverse complement strand
GATCCAGGGACTCCAGGATCATGACCTGAGCCGAAGGCAGTTGCTTAACCAACTGAGCCACCCAGGCGCCCGAGAAATAAACTTCTGATAAATCAGGAAATTTGAGGATTGTTTGCTACAGAAGCCTAAATTTCCTCATAAACATATCTCATAATCCTCTCATTCTTAATATATTACAAATGGAACTTTTATTTCCTTTCTCCTTTATTCCCTAAATCCACTGCTTCAGCAAGTCTTATCC
>NW_027892524.1:0-1577 GCF_054177405.1 Leptonychotes weddellii | reverse complement strand
TCAAAGTTAATTTTTTTAATTTTCTTTTTTTTTTTTTTTTGAATTTTTCTTTTTCCCTTTTTCAACCAACATCTTATCAAAACCTTTTTTAAAAATTTTTATTTTTCATTTTTAGAGTCATATTCTATCCCTTCATAGTAGTTAACCTTATTTTTGATATATATATATATATATATATAAGTTGTCCTCTCTTTAAAATTTTGGATACGCTTTCTTCTAACAGACCAAAATATACCCTAAGTCTCTAGTGTATGGCTTTGTTCTAGTTTCTTGCCTGATCACATTCTCTCTCTCTCTTTTTTTTAATTCCTCTTCTTTCTTTTTTCAACCAACTTATCAATTTCTCTTATACAATATTTTATAATTTTCATCTTTACAATCATATTACATCCCTTCATCATATTTACCCTTATTTTTCTACATATGTAAGTATTTCTTTAAAATTTGGGGAGGCACTTTCTTCTAACAGACCAAAATACTCCCAAAATATAGTATGTGGCACTGATCTATGCACCAGCCTGATCATATTTGATCATATTCCTTTTTTTTTTATCTTTTTCTTTTTTTTTTTCTTTCTTCTTTCTTTCCCTTTCTTTTCCCCTGGTTTCAAGTCTCTTCTGATTTGTTTAGTGTATATTTTTCTGGGGTCATTGTTACCCTGTATTTTGTTCTCTCATTCATCTATTCTCCTCTGGACAAAATGACAAGACAGAAAAAATCACCTCAAAAAAAAATAATAAGAGGCAGTATCAACTGCCAGGGACATAATCAATACAGACATTAGTAAGATGTCAGAACTAGAATTCAGAATGACGATTTTAAAGATACTAGCTGGGCATGAAAAAAGCATGGAAGATATTAGAGAAACCCTTTCTGGAGAAATAAAAGAACTAAAATCTAACTAAGTCGAAATCAAAAAGGCTATTAATGAGGTGCAATCAAAAATGGAGGCTCTAACTGCTAGGATAAATGAGGCAGAAGAATTAGTGATACAGAAGACCAAATGATGGAAAATCAAGAAGCTGAGAAAAAGAGATAAACAACTACTGGTTCATGAGGGCAGAATTTGAGAGATAAGTGATACCATAAGACAAAACAACATTAGAATAATTGGGATCCCAGAAGAAGAAGAAAGAGAGGGGGCAGAAGGTATATTGGAGCAAATTATAGAAGAGAACTTCCCTAATTTGGGGAAGAAAACAAGCATCAAAGTCCAGGACACACAGAGAACCCCTCTCAAAATCAATAAAAATAGGTCAACACCCCAACATCTAATAGTAAAACTTATGAGTCTCAGAGACAAAGAGAAAATCCTGAAAGCAGCTCGGGACAAGAGGTCTGTAACCTACAATGGTAGAAACATTAGATTGGCAACAGACCTATCCACAGAGACCTGGCAGGCCAGAAAGGACTGCCATGATATATTCAGAGCACTAAATGAGAAAAACATGCAGCCAAGAATACTATATCCAGCTAGGCTGTCATTGAAAATAGAAGGAGAGATAAAAAGCTTCCAAGACAAACAAAAACTAAAGGAATTTGCAAACACAAAACCAGCCCTACAGGAAATATTGAAA
>NW_027892523.1:0-241 GCF_054177405.1 Leptonychotes weddellii | reverse complement strand
TCCAGAAAGCAAATAAAAATTGAATGATATAAGTAAGCCTAGTTTACTTCTAGTTTTACATTAGAAACCTTTGGGACCAGTAATAAATTTAGGCCACTAGGACACTACTTAAGCTATCCTGCCAACCTCAAATAGCAATTTATTGCTCTCCTAGATTAATACTTAAGTCCTGGGTAAATCTGGAGATATATACATATATGTACTCAAATTCACTTATATTCAAATATATTGACTTTACATT
>NW_027892522.1:0-241 GCF_054177405.1 Leptonychotes weddellii | reverse complement strand
TCTCTGCGTTCTCAGTTAACACTTCCTGAACACGTACATTTGGCCGACACTGACCTCACAGTGAAGAATAAAGTGGAGATAAGCAGTGAGTAAGTGAACACGCACACGGATAAAATGATAGAATCCTGATAAACATGGAATTAAAACAGCAAATGTGACCCGCAGAGAAAGGACATACGGGAGAATCTGCCAGGAGCTGGGAAGTCGGTGAAGTCAGTCCTCATGGAGAAGGAAGGAGGGT
>NW_027892521.1:0-241 GCF_054177405.1 Leptonychotes weddellii | reverse complement strand
TATTCATGGGAGTGTTTATATGTGCGTGTATGTGTGTATGTGTATGCTTGCATTGTAAGCGAGGATGTGGGTATGCATGGGTGTATGCATGGATGTGTATGCGAGTGTGTGCATGTGTGTGTGCATGTTGTGTATGTATGTGTACATATGTAAGTGTGTTTATATGTGCAAATATGCAAGTGTGTGTATGTGTGTGTGTAAGCGAGTGTGTGTGTTATGCATGCGTGTGGGTATGCATCTT
>NW_027892520.1:0-241 GCF_054177405.1 Leptonychotes weddellii | reverse complement strand
GCGGGCTGGGTGTGCACAGGCGCGAGGACTTGAAGTGCGTCTGCATGGACGCGCGGGGCTACCGCGCGTGATCCCATCTGAGGCCCACAAATGAGTCGTGCACGGATATTCACTCTCCGTGTCTGTGCACACGAAGCCGTATTTGCAGACATGCGTACGCATCTCACGGGACATGATACCGTATTTGCAGACGTGCGTATGCATCTCTCGGGACATGATACCGTATTTGCAGACATGCGTA
>NW_027892519.1:0-241 GCF_054177405.1 Leptonychotes weddellii | reverse complement strand
TTTTTTAAAGATTTTATTTATTTATTTGAGACAGAGAGCACGAGAGGGAAGAGGGCAGAGGGAGAAGCAGACTCCCTGCTGAGCAGGGAGCCCGATGCAGGACGCAATCCAGGGACTCCAGGATCATGACCCGAGCCGAAGGCAGTCGCCCAACCAACTGAGCCACCCAGGCGCCTATAAATTTTTTATTTTAAAATAACTAACTTAAAATAAATCTACCAGAGCACCTGGGTGGGTCAGT
>NW_027892518.1:0-241 GCF_054177405.1 Leptonychotes weddellii | reverse complement strand
GCTCCCTCCCTGAGCAGAGATGCCAGGCTGGCGACAGAACATGGCAGGATTGTTCCAGAATGTTTCTCTTCTTAAAACCTTCCATTAGAGTGATGCAGTGCGGGGATTTTCATTCACCACTTAATACCAAGTCTGAGTGGCAATTACAGAACAATGAAGACAGATCAAAACCTGTCAGTAGACATACATTTTAGTGGGGAAAAAAAAATCCCTTTCAATATTTCAAAAGAAAGATAAACAA
>NW_027892517.1:0-241 GCF_054177405.1 Leptonychotes weddellii | reverse complement strand
ATGCAGGTATTGATAAACCACTGTGGGATATCCATACTATCGAATACTACTCAGCAATGAAAAGGACTGTACTTCTATGAATCTCAAAGGCATTATGCTAAATGAAAAAAAAAAAAGGTCTCAAAAGGTTACATAGTATATGAATGCATTATTATACCATTCTGCAAAAGCACATATGGGTGATAAAGAGGAGACCAGTGTTTGCCAAGAGCAAAGAGAGGTGTGGGAGGAGAGCCTGAAT
>NW_027892516.1:0-241 GCF_054177405.1 Leptonychotes weddellii | reverse complement strand
ACAGCTGATCCGGTGACCTGTGGAGACGCTGCCTTCCTGAGTGACTGTGGTGTCTGTCCTTCACAAAAGCCCCTGGAAGGAGGGCTCTGGAGAAGCCCCACCGTCTGTGCTTAGGATGTGGTGCAGGAAGCCTAGGCCTTCCTGGGTCTGCATGGTCCCACTGCATCGCTGCTGTTGCTGGGGTGGGTGTCCCTGCCCCGAGTGGGTTGGGGCTGGTGTCCCAGCACCTCAGCGGGGCCAT
>NW_027892515.1:0-241 GCF_054177405.1 Leptonychotes weddellii | reverse complement strand
AACATCCAGAGAATGGTTTTACTGTTGAAGGTGCATGTGACAGAATCTCTCTCTGCACCTGTCTTCTATCATCTGGACAGTGACAAAATTTTAAACCACCCACCAGAATTCTTTTCAGGTTTAACCATTTCTCCGTTTCTGTAAATGTATGACTTGTCTAACTGAACTACCACAAATAGCTTGAAGACTTCAACATCCGCACTCCTCACCAAGAAAGAAGGTTGCTCTTCACCATTGGAAT
>NW_027892514.1:0-241 GCF_054177405.1 Leptonychotes weddellii | reverse complement strand
AAGTTTTACTTAAATTCTAGTTAGTTAAAATACAGTGTAACATTACTTTAGATATACAATATAGTGATGATTGGTTGATTTAAACACACACAAATGCATGGACATGCACACACACATGTATCATATGACCTCACTGATATGAGGAATTCTTAATCTCAGGAAACAAACTGAGGGTTGCTGGAGTGGGGGGTGGGGTGGGAGGGATGGGGTGACTGGGTGATAGACACTGGGGAGGGTATGT